>NC_056729.1:1084292653-1084592653 GCF_019279795.1 Protopterus annectens
GGAAAGTAAAAGTAAATCTTCCACTTTATCCTATACCAATGACAGATTTACAAGGAGTGCTAGGGCGCTAAAGCTCCCTCATTAATTGTTTGAAATGTATTTACTTATTTTAAATAAAGAATCATACAACCAGTGTCTCTTTATAATGTGAAAAACACCAAATTCCAAAAAACAGAATAAACTTCAGAAAAAAAAGTGAAAAGAAGACAAAATGATGACTGTCCACACATAAAAAGTTAAGCATTTTCTTTCATTTTAATCACAATGAACTTCTTCATAACTGACCAGCAAATCAATTAGTCAAGTTTAAATACAAAATCTGATTAATAAATAAACCAATCAAATGTCCATTCATCTAATTATTAATTAATACATATCATTTTCTTAAAGGCAAAAATATAAAATGTGAAATATAACACTTGACATATGTACAAAAAGCATATAGCAAATAGAAATGTGTACCTACTATAAAAATGTTTGTCAAATCAACTGTTTAATAGTATAATCTGTTATTTAAAAGACATTTAACATTTAAGGTCTCATTTAGACCAGGAATATGATCTGCCCTAAGGAA
Organism: Protopterus annectens; assembly: GCF_019279795.1. Classification (NCBI taxonomy): domain Eukaryota; kingdom Metazoa; phylum Chordata; order Ceratodontiformes; family Protopteridae; genus Protopterus; species Protopterus annectens. The sequence continues at coordinate 1,084,293,228 of NC_056729.1, forward strand.
AACCTGCCATGTAAGTTCCTTGTTTTCCAGGGCATTGTTGAATTTTGTAACAAATGGCATCACATTTATTTCATCCAACACAAAAAAATACAAATTTCTTGAAGTTAGAGCATTCCAAAGCATGTTTGGCTAAAGCATTGTTAGTGTCTTTATTTCTAATAGCCAAACGGTGTTCATAAATCCTTTTATAAAGGGCTCTAGTTGTTTTTCCCCACATAGAAATTATGACAGGTGGAGCAGATTGCCAAGTATACTACCCTCATACTTTTGCAGTTGTATCTGCCTTTACTGACCACTATTTAATTAATGTGTGGAAAAAATATATTTTTTGATGAATCAATGAACCTGCATTGTTTGCAGTTATAACATGGATAGGTGCCAGTGGCTCCTCTAATAGTTTTATGTTCTCCTATTTCTAAAATAGACTTTACACTTGCAACTTTTTTATAAATGAAGTGTGGGTGGTCCCTTAGTACTCTAGCTTAGTCTCGGTTTCCCAAAATAACTTTCCATTTGTTGGAAATTACCTGTTTGATACTGAGACAGTCAATACTAATAGAAACAGGAAAGGCACAATCCTTTTCTTTTACTTTCCCACTGTTGTTATTAGCTATAAACCCACTAGTTAAAATTGGTGGGAACTTATCCATCGTAACCAATAATATCTGCTTGAAAATTTCCCTCAGTTTTTCATATGTATACCCTCTCTGGACAAACATGGAAATAAGTTTGTTTGCCTCACAAATGAAATTTTCATTGTCTGGAATTAATCTACTGAGGCGTATAATTTGTCCTCTGACCAACTTCAACTTCATGAACAAAAGATGACCAGTCTCAAAACTTCTGAAGAAGTTTGTTGCGATTAAAACTAAAGAAAGCACTTAACTTTTTATCTGTGTGGACAGTCATCATTTTGTCTTCTTTTCGGAAGCCAGTGTCTCTTTATTTTAAAATAAACAAATAAAGAGCTTCCAGTGACCCTATTCACATTTTGTGAGAGGTGCTCTACATATCATTCCTATTTTACATGACTCTTAACTGTACCTCTCAGTTGTCTGGCATTTTCCAGAAAATACTGTTTTTCCAATCAAAATTATACTATCCACAAAATCCAAAGTGGCCCCACTAGCTCATGGCTTGTTTTTAACTTGTATTCCCCTTCACAGCTGTGCCAGGCTCACATCATCTCTCCAAGGCTTCATGGCTTCACAGACAGATGCAAGTAGAGCAGTTCTGCAAGTGATTGTAGGGTAAACTTCCAAAAATATTACTAATGTCTTCAAATAAGGTATTTCTTTATATCATGAATTAGAAATCCCTGTCATCTATTACAGCGATAGGGTTTTATATCACCATTCCAGCAGTGCCTTTGAATTAAAGTATATGTAGTTCGACAAAAAGCTTTTAGCAACCTCATGGTGTCCTTCAGTAACTTAATGTTATTATTATTCAAAAAGTGTTTTTTAAAGGTGGAGAGACCAGATGATTACAAAGTATTTCTTCATAACAAACAGAGAAGTTTGTTGGGAGTACTCTACATGAAAGCTGTTTGTTGTGTGTTTTGATTTTGTTGTGAAGGCTGTCATCACATTTAGTCAGACTATGTTCCACACAGTATGCAACGTTTCACTGAGTCTGTTGTGATCAATGACAAATGGAAATAACTACCAATGCTAAAAAATGTAGATCCACTTGTTTTTCTGAAGTGTGGGTGTCCAAGCTAGTGCTTCCTATGTATTTCTGAGTTCTTGATTCCCCTTTTCTAACCTTCATTGCAGGATATATTTTTGGCCCTAAGAGGTGTTGCATTCTTATCCATACTTTCAGTAAGACTCAAAATAAAAGTTGTCCTTTATTCATTTTGAAAGGTTATTTCCTTGTCTTAAGTAAACATTGTACTTCAAATGCATTTATTAGAATATATCCCTAAATATATTTAAAGGTTATGGTTAGTTTCAAGATATGCACGAACATCTAAGATGCTAGATGATCAATGATTTTTGGGCAGGATTCACGAAGCCTCCGTGTAAGAGTTACAAGGCTTACATGGAGGCTGCAGTTAAACGGTGTGACATCAGCATGTCATGCATATGCATGAGGGCATGCTGAATCACACCTAAGGCTTACACAGTCCGTGGAAGACAGTAAGGGGCGTGTCCGTAGGCCGAGCCCTGCAAACGGACACGCCCGCAGAAGAGTAAAAGTCCCGAAAGTAAACCCCCACGACAGAGTCTGTGTAAATGTGAATAAACACAACACAACACATGCCCCCACCGACTATGAACATAAAATATATAAATGAACATGTTATATTTTTTTTTAAATTGTAAAGATGTTTGCCCGTGAGTGCGCTCATTTGCGCGGGCGTGCCCGTAGCTTAGCCACAGTTAGCAGTCAGTGGAAAAGCATATAAGAACTACATATGCAAAGTAAGCCAAGAAGTAATAGCGTAGCAGTAGCGACATTGGATGAAGAGCAGGCAGTCATGGTTCGAGCCCCCCCCAACATCAATTTTTATTTTTAGTGAAATAAGCATGAAACAAGTCCCTGACATATATGTACACATATAAAATTATATTTTATGTAAAATGTAATGAAATGGGCCATATATTTTGAAGAAATGTGAGATAACAAAATAATAAAAAATGCCAGATGTGCCTATAGCTGAGCTACAGTTTAACAAGTTGAGTGTATCTGCCTGTAGGTGAGCAGTGGTTTAACAGGTGTAAAATGAGAGCCCGTAGGTGAGCAGTGGTTTAACACGCTGAAACTGTGTGCCCCTACCTGAGCTGAGCGTAATATGCGTGCTGACAGCCAAATGAAGCGTAAACCAGCATAACCCGTTTGTGCGGAGCTGCGCGGAGCGCCAACAAGCTAACTGACGGGCAACGTTGAGCAAGCTGTAACAAAACTGCCTTTACACAGACACACCTCCTAGCCTGTGTAGACAGTCATAAAATATAAAAAGCAGTGGCCAGGTTCGAACCCAGGATACTACGCACCATAGTCAAGGTACTGAACCACTAAGCCATGACAGCTGCACTTAGAAATGCAGTAATAGCAAATATATAGGAATGAATAGAAAGAGGAGCATGACAAAGCAGGTTTTGTGAAGCTGATAGAATTCCAAAATGGCCAATCACAGATAAGTGTGGGAAAAATGGCATATATAAGCCCCATAGGCGGGAATACACAGCATAACTGATTGTCGAAACAACTTGCAGCCAGAATGTCAGGTGTAGGTGAGGGTAGTTGCTTTCAAGCACAGAGGTGGGGCATTGAGGAGTCCAAATATATGGTTTGGCTCCTTGTCCACAATCATGAGGCCCAACTCATGCAGGGCCAGGTCCTGTGGGGAGCATATAGGGCTGAGGCATGGGACCGGTTGGCTCATGATCTTACCAGTGCCACAGGGATACCAAGGACTGGTGAGCAGGACCGTCACCACCATGCGGACCTGAAGAGACGGAAGCAGAACCAACTGAACCATTGGATCCAGGAGGCCTGGCAAATGCCCAACACCCCACTACTGAGTAAGTTACATCTAATTATTTATGTAAGAAATTAACCTAGCTAATATTATGGAGATGTGTATTCCAATATTACTTTATTTATAGTACAGCTGCAGGTGTTCGTTCTGCGAACCGTAGAGCCTATGGTGATAGGCTGATGTGGCTGTGCCACCAGGCAGGTCAGTAATCCTCTCCCTGTAACTGTAAATAAATATAAAAGTATGACAGTTAGCAAAAGAGTGCAGTGTAGTCACTAAGTAATAAAATGTGCAAGTAACAGTGTAAGAGGGTTTGCAAGTATTGCTTGATTACAAAAGTGTGATGCAGTCTGTAGTCCAAACAGAAAAATGAAAAAGTCAGAAATAAAGTCTGAAATAAAGATGTCCCACCTGTAATATAATAGTACATAACCTGCAGCAGGCTGAAAAGTACAGCTGCAGAAGCTGAGTAAAACACATGTGTGAAATACATCCCTGTTGAAATACAGAAACATGACAGAAGTGAGACTGTTGGAAAGAATTGTAATAACTACAGGTAAAACATGTCAATAAAGCCTAGAATTAAGTACCATCCTGAATTGTAAAAATAAAACAAGTGAGAGAGTGTGAGAAAGAGTTATGAATCCACCAATAAAGTAGTAATAACTCCTGAATAAAGTATACTGCAGTCAGTACAGAATTAAATGAATGTGACAAGCAGAACCAAACTGCAAAATGTGTTGAAAATGTTACTGCAGCTGGAATGTGTATCCCAAAATCTGGATATGTTGCTCTCAGTCTGCAATATGCAGATAGTATGGTAGTCTGAAATACCAAACATCCACAGTTGTCTATAGCTATATAAAGCAAATGTAGCAGGATGATGTAGCTGAAAAGAGCCAGATATGAATGTGTATGAATAAAAATGAAAATGTATATTGATGTAGCAGTAACATTCCTATCACCAACTTGAAGTAGTTATCACATAGGAAACTGTAGGTAGAACTGTAGTGTCTATATATATATATATATCTGCAGCTATTAGAAATGTACAGCATATGTACTGGTATTTGAAGGTGTTAATTACATTTTCTTCACCCTACCCTATAATCACATATAATCCATTCCACGTGAAATTGGTATGTGCAATCACAATTAACACCCCTGGACATTTGTCCTGTTGGGTCATACATATTTGTATGTACGTTGATGCATCTGCCCTGTTCATACATCCAAACCTGATGGCTTGTTGCCATCAATCAACCCTGCATGTTGTTGGACTGTGTATTGCTATTCAAAATATGCATGTGTTATGCTTGCTGTTCAATGGTTTGAATATCTGGGTGTTTGGTTAATGGGAATACTAATGCATGCTGTTACAACTAATTGTGAATGGTATTGTACGTTACTAACCCAAACTGCCATGACATAATGCAAAACATAGGACGACAGGGAAGGCGGGTTCCAGCGGACCCACCTCTCCCACCTCAGCTGGCGAGTGCACCTGGCAGTAGTGCCCAGTCCGGACCCTCCTCCGGTGGCCCTGTGCCACCTGCGTGTGGAAGCACTGCAGGGGATGGGGCCCATCCCCCTCTGCAAGTGTGGCCGGAGGAGAACAACCACTCACCCTCCGTAGTGTCCGGACTGTGGTGCGTAGGGAGATCCAGGAAAATGTTCTTGGGCCTCTATGTCAGCTTGTTGCACAGGTGGAACAACTAGCGGGTGTGCCTGCTGCCCGGCCTACACAGCCCCCAGCACAGCCCTGTCCTGGGCTGTGAAGGCACAGTGGCAAATGCCCATGGGTGGGGATATCAGTTCCACTGTTGCCATATGTGGGCTCATGGGCTCTAGATATCCAAACATCCATCCCCGTCAATTGTGTACCCCCCCCACGTGTCATACACTGCCCCTGTATGCGTCTTGTTTGTCTTGTCTGTTGACCTACCCAACCTACCTCCCCAGCTATACTGACTTCCTGTACCTGACATACCACTCTCACCTGAAAAAAGGGCACTCTGTACCCACAAAAAAATTACGCCCCATACATAGCTGCCCATTTCGCACACATGTCTGCTGGACATGGAAACTGTCAATTACAATTGGCTGTACAACAAGTATTATTGATGTCCTCACACCTCTCTCAGGGGTGGAAGGTTTCAAATGTCACACCAAATTACAAACATAGGCACAGCTGTTGCTGATGAAGAAATGGGCAGCTATGGGCCTTACCTACATCCCTCCTGCAAAACCTGAGCTTGTTTCCCTACTGTCTTACCCTCTTTGCGACCCCTTTTTCATCACTTTCCTGTCTCTCCATTTTCATTTCTTTCAAAGAAAATAGCGCGGGTGTGCGCAAGAGTAAGCACTTTTAAGCAGTTGTAAGCGGGTGTGCGCATAGCTGAACACCAGTGCGCATGCGTGAGCTCCGCGCAAACCAGCGCTAACCCGGTTACAACTGCTTAAAAGTGCCTTAGTCACACTGAATGACAAGTCCTGCAGTCTGCTCAAAAGCAAAATAAAATCCCACTGTCAGTCCCGAACACAGGACCCTGCAAACAGTAGTCTGCATGATTTACCACTAAGCCATGACTGTTATATACGAGCATTGTGCTACAATAAATATATCATGTAATAGTAGGAATGAATGTAAAGGGAATATAGGATGTGTAGTACACAAAGCATGTCATGTATATTTACTGTCAAATCTAGTGGATTTCTAGAATAGTAGTGTGTGAACAGAATCAGCCATGCTAGTTGGTAGCTAGTAGGTAATAATGTGACTGTAGCACCTTGCAAGCCACACACATACTCACAGCAGGATAATCAGTGCCCATACCCCACAACCTCTTACAGGAACACATCCAGACTAAGTAATAAAAAATGTGGAGCAAAGGGACAAAAACAGGGACACATTCCAAATAATGCTACAACAAACTTAGACAGTTCAGAGAGTAACAAGTTCTGCATTTTGCTGGATGTTTGGAAGGGTATGAAGTCGGAAACTTAAATGTTTGTCACTATAGTCTGACTTGAGCCCACAGTGATTTGCCAGAAAAAGCTGTTTATGAGATATTGACCATAATATGAGGCAAAAATGTGGACAACCTGCAAATATCTGTACACTTCAGAGGTTTGACACTGCCATATTTGAATAGTTAAGAGCCTAGACATAGCAACAGTGACTGAGTTACAGGGATGCCTCACAGACTCCCTGTGAAATGTACAAACAGTAGGCAGAAGGGTGTTGCAACACATGCAATGGTAACTATGAAGTACTGAAAGTATGCACCACTTGCACAGCAGAAATAGTGTAGTAATACATATGCTCATGCTATCCCACAGTCACAACTGCAGAATACCAGACAATTTAATGGGTGTACCCCACTGATATGTACCATTCCATGAGGCAGATAAAAGATGCACCTGAGAGTCTCTGGGGCCTGCTCAGCAGCATACTCAAATACCCTAATAGATGTCAAGGCCCACACCATGGCCAGACCACACTGTATGCAGTAACACCCTAGCAGATATAGCAAGCATTCCAAGGTGTGAATGTATATGGAAAATAGGAAAGCCACAGCAACACACTACAGTCAAGACACCTAGCAGGCATACAAGTAGTGAATGTAAAGGGCAAATATTGAAGCCATAGCAACAAAGTGCAAGAGCCACTGCTATACAACAGTTACACCACATGCCCCACAGGAAAGCACACACACCCACATTAACAGTAGTAGTAGTCTTAGGTGTCAGTGTACATACACACTTAGTACAGGAAACTGGAGAAATGAATGGAGAAATGTTAATCTACAACACAGCCGGAAATATGAGAGAGATACTAACCTTTGCACTCACAGAACAGTGTCCACAGCATACCAACATGGTCCCTGCCCTTAAAATCTGAAATGGCTATGCCTATCTCACATACCTTTTTATAGCACTGTCCTGAAATCACAGTGAGAACTGCAATCAGTACACAACTGGCTGCATGCAATTAGCAAATGCTGGCTAACAATTGGTGCACAGGCCATCACATGGACATATGCAGATACCTACAAAAGCATGCTGTACTCCCAGTCCACACATGCAATTCTTTCATTGCACCCTGTGGAGGTAGGGAGAGACAGAGAGAGAGAGAGAGAGAGAGAGAGAGAGAGAGAGAGAGAAATAAATAAATAAACATACACAAACAAAACCAGTCAGCAACAACCACTTGAAAGCTGACAACTGGCAAGTGGAGCAGCAGGACACAAAACCAGATGGCAACACAAGCAGCTGTGACAAACACAGGTAATGTAAAGTAATACTATACAAGTCTACATACTGTGAACCCTCCATATGTGGCATTGGTCTGTATCCATATGTATATGAAGATGTGCATAGGGCAGGGGACATACAGCATCTATCAGTGAAGGCTGTACATACATATGTATGTGAGGGCATCTATGTGCACATATCAATGTAGGTTGAATGTAGGTTGTAGTGCAATGTACAAAGTAGGTTTCACAGTTATGTATGTTTAGCAGTATGTTAGTGTGTGTATACGTTTTGTAAACAAACATGTTGATATACCTATCTATCATATGGATACGTATGTATGTCAATATATGTATGTATATATATATATATATATATATATATATATATATATATATATATATATATATATATATATATATATATATATATATATATATATATATAATATGCATATATGTATACATACATAGAGAGGGATGTAGGAATACATAGACAGATGTAGCTAGATAGAATATGTACAAACATATATATGTAATACACACATACAGATATAGATATATGTAGATACATATACATATACAGACAGATCTGACTATCTACAGGTATGACTGTATATGATGATCTCACACTCCCCTGTCCCACCCCCTCTGTCACTCTCACCCCCTCTCTGTCACACCCCCCCGTCTCCATATCTATAGCAATATATGTACATCAATATATATATGTATATATGTATACAGACATATATATATATATATATATATATATATATATATATATATATATAGAGAGAGAGAGAGAGAGATGTATATATATTCTGAGTGAGGCACATGTGTACAGATGTATTGCAACAGGTGCCTGGTCACAAAGGCATGGAGTGGACACCAGTGTCAAAACTGGAGTACCATACCCATTTCAAATCACCTACACCAGTAACCACCAGATATGTAATTGGCTGCCCACCACTGCATGTGTCAGGGGTGAACAGGGTCATAAATGTGTACAATAGTCCCCCCAATAATATTCACAGTGGCACACTATTCCTGGAATACCTCCACATGGTATGTGTCAGCAGACATGGTGTGTCAGCTACGGACATGTAGGTCAGTGTACCCCTCCACATGACACAATGGCTGCCACGGTATGCACCTCACATGACAGCTACAGATATGGAGAAGGACACAGTGACATGTACAACACTGTGACAATGTACTCAAACACATTACCAATGCACAGAGACTGACAACACCACAGAGTACACACATACTACCCACATAGAGGATACCACTCCTGGATTTACATACTTAAGTCACACCCATGACAGATGTCCCACAACCATAGTAACACCTCACACCATCCACAACCTAAATGACTGCTGTGTGTTATCCATGACACTGCAGTAGAGAGCACATGGCAGAGGTACAGGTTCCTACCCACAGATAAGACATATCCTGCAATAAACCACACAGCGTTAAGAAGCAAGACTCCCCAAGAGTACATGTCACACATACCCCTGCTGAATGTTAGTCAGATAGGTAATATGCCATATGAGTCACCCTGTGTAACTGTTTCACAGGAGCGGGTACCATCACATCACATGTGTCACAATGGTCAGGGTAGCAGAACAGTATGCTGCTGTAGTCCCAGGGGCAATAGCATATTGTATTGTATTGTATTGTAATGTATTGTATTGTGTTGTATTGTATTGGTATGTAGAGGTGCCTCCTTCGTGGAGTGGAACCACTGCTGCTGTATGCCAGTATACAGGTACATATCCTGTAGTCAGGCTAGTGTTACATAGCAGTTCTATATGTGTGTTTAGCTCCTCTTGGAGTTCATGTAGCATGCAACTGGGGATACCATCAGGTCCCATTCATGTTGTGTTTTCTGCTTTTCTGAGGGTGGCTCTCACCTGGACATCTGTGATGACAGGGAGGTTACAGTCAGCTGGGATAAGTATGTCTTATTTTGGGGGAGAGGGAGGGGGGAAACCTGCACTGAACCTGTCTGCCACAATGTTGCCAATAGCTGTGGTTTCTGTGAATTATTTGTTGTTGTGTACTAACTATGAGCATATTGGAGGGTTTCTGACCAGGTTGCTAACATAACTGAAGAAGGCCTTGTGGTTATCTGTAGTGTCCCTGTTGATTTCCCTCTCAAAGTTGCCCATGGATGTTTGTATGAGAGAAAATAGCTCATTTTCTAGTGCTGATCAGACATGCCTTCCCTTTATGGAATTATGCTCTGTCTTGCGGTAGCTTCCATCTTTTGTTATACAATCTGTCTATGGATGGGATCCACCAGACAGGATGCTGTCCCTTTGTGGAGAGTGTCTTGGTCTTATATGGGATTGCATGATCCATGCATTCTAGGAGATGTCCGTAGAAATCATTTGTGAAGGGGTCAGCTTTGTGGGTTGTGTCTTCCACTGGCCCAGTGGGCTTAAAGGATACCATGTCAGTGCTATGAAGTGTAAAGTTTGCATTTAAAATGTTATTCACTTTAGTTGTTTGTGCTGGTGGTGGAGGTGGGATATGTATAGCCAGGGCAATTAGTTTGTGGTCAGCTCACAGTAGTTGATGATGTACCCCATACAGTACCTCGATACAAACCCCCATAGTGAGGAGGTGCTTTGGATGTGAATCAGTGTTCTGACTACTGGGGTTTGGTAGTATGTCATATGGAGTGTGCCAGGTACTGTTGCACAGTTGTTGGCTGAGCACTGATACCTGGCCATTTACATGTGTATCCACCAATAGACAGACAGATGCTATATATGTGAGATATGTTGTATCACAACAGTCGAGTAGCATGTGTAGTATGTGTGCCAAATTCTGCTGACATATTTTGCTGATATCATGTTATTTCCTTTTTCAGGACCATGGCTCACCAGCGCAAACCAGCGTCCTCTGCAGCTGAGGATGGGGAGATACACCAGAGCCTGGTGCGGGATTATGCAATACTCTTTTCCCGCACCAGCCAGAATCAGCAGGAGAGGGCTGCACTGTGGCAATACCTGGTCCATCGGGTAAATGACATGGGCACACATAATAGGACATATGACCAGGTACAACATCACTGCAGTGATTTAATCAGAAATGTCCATCAGCGTGCATCGGATATCCACAGGCAACAGGTTGCCACAGGTGGTGGGGTGGCTACACATCCCCCACTCACCAGACTGGAGGGACTACTCATAAGTGTTGTGACTCCAGCCCGCCAACAACAACAACAGCAGCAGACCTGCATTATGATGGAGGCTGGAGCCACACAGCAGCAAGACTATGAGTGTGTAGGTAATATGCAATATGTATAGTTGACTGTTGTGTACACTGGTAGTTAATGCATGTGTGAGGTGTGTCCTTGGTTTGTAGCTGTCATCATAGTATTTAATGTGCAAGTGTGATATTCTCAATATCAGCAGCTGACCTGTGAAAGGCGACTGTTGTACTACTGACCTGTATCATACTCAGTAACAATGGCACAGTTGTGCCCACTGACATTGATTTCCTCACTTCTGCAGGTCCCTCCGGTGTAACAGCAATGCAGCCTATCCATGCTGGTGAGTGTGTATTAACAATACCTTTAATAGTCTTGATAGTAATGGTAATATTAGGCTCACTGAGTAGTACTCTGTGTATGCAACAGGTGTGTCTGTGTCTGCGTGTTGATATCTCGCATACTGAGTAGTGTGCAAGTGTGCAACTGTGTGTATGTGTGCAACTGTGTGCATGTGTGCATGTGTGCATGTGTGCATGTGTGCATGTGTGCATGAGTGCACCTGTGCACCTGTGCATGTGTGCATGTGTGCATCACTGGTAACATTGTGTAGACATTTTAAACTGTGTTTCCTGTTTTTCTCCCACAGGTTCTGGTGCTGTTCTGGTGTCGTGCAGCAGGGAACTTGAATCAGGTGCCACGGGTACTGATAATGATGACATCTGTGTAATGGCACAGGAAGTTATGCCAGGGTCCGTCTTTGGTCAGCCAATTGACAGTACACAGCTGTCAACCCCATCAATGTGCACAGTTATCCTGCCAATACACCCTTTGTCACCAACGTCCCTAGGTGATGGACAGGATACAGTGGGCATTGACCAGGGTAATGTGGTATCTGTGGCACATGCTTCCCCACACAGCAGCCATGGGCATGGCCCTGAGATGGTACCACACAGACAGATGTCCAGGGTTTTCGTGGGAGCATCCGTGGGCATACTGCCCCTCTCAGACGTGCCCAGAGGTCTTACAACCTCAGCTATGTTTCGGGCTGTCATGCAGGCACAGTCATGTATGGAACGGTACACCAGACAGGGTCTGAGGGAGTTGACAGCATGTTGCACAGCCATGACTGACAGTATACGTGACTTTGCGGCTGCCATCCGTAATTTCACCAATGTCATATACAGATGTTGTGGGGACATATTAGACCAGTTCCACAACTACATGTCCATGAGCCAGGGCAATGGTGGACGGTTGAGGTATTGACGTGGGCATATGCCAGCAACAGCAGCAGCTGGCAGTCGTCACAGATGACAACAGGGCCGCGGCCGCCCCCATAGTGCCAGCAGCAGCCCCAGCAATGCTGGGTCTGTTCTGTCATCAGACCACCCCAGGAGACCACATGCAAGTGGCTCTGGACAGGCCCGACAGGGATCTGTGTCCAGTCAACAAACACCTGCTACTGGTGACAATACCCAGTCTGGATTGGTACTGGATGCGATCCGTAGCACCCCTGCAAGGCACAGGTACCATGTCTGTGGCCACAGACACTGATCTGTATGACCTGGCAGGTACAGTCTGTGGCTGTCCACAAACACCAGTATATGGTAGCCATGAGGTGGAACTGTGTGCATCCATACATACATGCGAATTGACAACACCTAGGGCTACCACACACATGCACACACTGCATCAGCATTGCCCCACCTTGTACTGCTGTCCCTCACCAACACACATACACATACATGTCAATTGATGGTATCAGTGGCAGACTCAGGCATACCAAGTTCACACCCTGTGCATATGATGAAACTGTGCCACCTCCTGCAATCTGTAACATCAGTGCAGGTACAGGTTAACATGTTGCTGATGCACAGGGTGACTACATAGACGTGTAGTAATAGTATAATGTTGTTAACAGTACTGTGTGCTGATATAATTGTGGGTATATCCCAGCATGCCTGATGCAGTAAGGGTATGATTGTCTTGTACTGTTGTCTACACCCATGGTAAGTACCATAATGTATCATCTGCACATGTTGGCATACTGGTGGTAAGGATGTCAACAGAAGGCTGCATACATAGGTAGCACAGGGGATAAGGTAATGAAAGTATTGATACGCAATGATGGACATGTAAACTGCAAGTGGCATGTTGCCCACACTGGACTCTGCAATGCGGATGTTTGAGGATGTTGATATGTGTGCAGTACTACACGACTGGTGCAGGACACACAGGAGCACCCTAGCACTGCAAGCTCACATCTCATACCATGCTAGACAGCCCCAACACACAAAACTAACTGTCAGAGGAGGGAGAGTCCTCATACATGTCAGGGATACTGTGGTGGCAGGCCAGGTAGCATACATCCTACTAAGTATGGAACCATAGAGTGAAGGCTCAGTGTCTGTTATTTGGCATGTGTATTACTGCAGGTATGAGCACCTGGGTTTCCATCCAGTTATTGTACATCCTGATGGTACATGGTCTGTACACTTGTGTGTGCTGAGACTGGACCCTAGCCATCTGACCTGTGTATTTCCATGTACATGTGCATAGTGGCTGCATATTTGCACTGTTACCTACTGGAAGTGGTACAGCTTGTTTGTTGTACAATGGACTACATGCAGCCCTGCTTACTGTAGCTTTGTTTGCATGCATGTTTGCTTGCAGTTACCCTGGAACACTGATCCCACCTGCAATGCAGAGTTACAGAGCTTCTGTGGACTCCTAGTGACATCTGCATATCTTACGATATGTATGTCCATGTCTCACTTGACAGAACATCACTGTTTGTCCTGTTCACATGTACGTTGCCTGTGACACATTGCATATGACTTACCTGGCATTTGTCCACGTGAGCAGTCATATATGCCAGTGCTAACTAATCACAGGCACTATACCCTAACATACTCACCTTCTGTTGAACCATCTGCTTCGCTAGGGACGGCTTGCACCTGTCACCCCTGGGCTTTCGGATATTGGCAAAGGTTCTTGCTACCCCCATAGTGCCTTTTTTAGGCAAGGCTCAAAAGACAAACCCACCTCCATAGGTATCACAAGGGATAAGAAACTAAGAGTAATGCTACTCAACGCCAGAAGTCTAAACCTCAAGATGCACGCACTCAAAACTCTCCTTAGCAAGGAGAACATAGGTATCTGTACAGTAACAGAAACCTGGTTCAGGGCTCCCGAGAGCACCCCAGCACTACCCGGTTATACCTCATACCATGCTTTTCGGCCCCAAAACTTGGACCGAACCACAAACGGAGATAGAGTATAGATATTCATCAAAGATACCCACACCTCCAGGTTGGTGGCAAAGCACGAAGCATCAGAGAATATCCATGTGCAAATAACAGTGGATAAAATTGCCTTCCAGTTTATAGCCTGCTACAGACTACCCTCCCAAACCCAGGAACACCACTCGGCCTTGCTGAGAACACTGGAAAATATGAAGGTCTCTCCAAACGCCATTATATTGGGCGACTTCAACTACCCAAACATAGACTGGGAGCATTACTCTAGCTCCAACACCCTAGCCCAAAGGTTCCTAGAATTTATAAACTCAAATGCTATGGAACAACTTGTTACCACTCCCACAAGAGGGGAAAACATACTGGACCTGATCATCACCAACATGGGGACTCTATGCTCCAGAACAGAAGTGTATCCCTCACTGGTAAGATCAGACCATAAACTAATCTCACTGGATATTCACATCCCGACCCCACCCCCTGCCCAGAAAACCACAGTGAAAAACTTCTCTAAAGCAAATTTCACAGTCCTCAAAACTGAGGTGGAATCCTTCAAAGCCCCCGGGCCTGTGGAAAATATGGCCCCGATCCACAGAATCCTTTATAAACTTATTCTATGAACACCTTCAGGAATGCATGGATCATGCGATCCCAAATAAAATCAAGACCCAATCCTCCAAAGGCAGACGTCCTGTCTGGTGGACCCCAGCCATAAACAAACTATACAATAGAAGGATGAAGCTACTAAATGATAGAGCAAAATCCCAAAAAGGGAAGGCATCACTGATCAGTATTAGCAAAAAACTACAGGCACTCATAAAATTGTCTAAGGCCAGCTTCGAGAGAAAAATTGCACAGGACACTAAGGATAATCACAAGGCTTTCTTTAGTTATGTTAGGAACTTATTGCAAATTCTTATGCAAATCTAGTAATGTATCAATGGGAATGTAGGTTTTTGTATGATAGCGCATTTTCCAAGCATATTTTACTATACAGACGTTTTGTAGAAGATATACTAATATTCTGGAAAGGAGATGATGATTTATTGGGACATTTGGTCCCCTATCTAGAATCTACAACTGATTTCTTGAGATTTACTATGGAGAAATCTGTTAACAAGATAGATTTTCTAGATGTTACCATTTTTAAAAAACTAGATGGTGTAATCTCCACTACTCTATATAGGAAACCTTGCTGGAGAAATGCAATATTACACTATAATAGCATGCATCCATGCCATATATTTCTGAACATTGTTAAGAGTCAGTTTTTGAGAATTTCCCATCTATGTAGTAATGACAAAGATAGAAATGCACAACTAAATATAATAGATGGGTTATTTGTTGATAGGGGTTATTCTAGCTCTCTGGTTAAAGATGTGAAAAATTCAATCTTTTGTTCCAAATCTCAGACAATTGAACATCAGAGATCAAAAACTTTGTGTAAAACCAACTGGCATGACACTAAGGTAGCCTTTACAATCAGATATACTAATGATATTAAACATATTAATAATATCATTAGGAGAAATTGGAATATATGGTTGTTGGATACATAAGTAGCAGAGGTTGTTGGCAAAAGACCTACTTTTAGATACAGGAATAGCAAAAGTCTAAGGAGACTATTATGCACTGAAAAATTAAATAGACCTGTCTTTGATCTTAGACAGTCTTTGAGACATGGAACATATCCATGCAACAGTTGTAATATGTGCAACTTTATCTCTAAAGACCAACAATTTACTGTACCATATTTAGAGTATACATTTACACCTAATTTTATGCCACATGTAACTCTAAGAATTTAGTATATCTGGCTACCTGTGTCGCATGTGATGCATATTATGTGGGGCTAACATCTAGAAGATTAAAAGACTGCATTTATAACCATGGTTATGATATGAGGAAAATGAATTTAACAAATGCCTTGGCTAAACATAAATATGCATTTCACGATCATGATTTTAAATTTAGGGTACTACAGATAGTAAATAAAAATAAACGGGAAGGCAACAACATGGGTTATTTAGAATTGGTTGAACTAAATTGGATCCAAAGACTGAGAGCACATATTGAACCAGGGCTCAATCAGGCAGTAAGCATAAAACCAATATTGGCTAGACGTAGATAAATTATGGGCATTGGTCCCTATTTATATTTCATTTAAAATACTTGAGATATTTAAGTAGCATTATGTAGTCAGTTTTTAGGAGTGTTTTATTGATGTGTTGGATATTTAGCCTGGATATATATTTTTCACCTTTTTATGTTTAGAAATTTTTAAAAAATTATATTTTTAGTTTTAAAGCAATAGCTCTGTATATATGCCCTTTCTGCAATGTTATTTACATACGTCAATATGAAAATTTTTAGTGACATATGAATTGAATGGTTTGAGTATATTTATATATTTTTATATATTATATATACATTATATATTCTGCATTTTTAGTTGTGAACAAGTTATGAATATGTGTCATCAAATGATTACATGCATTATTTCATTTTATTCCATATATTTTACAAGTCTTTGTGAATTATGTTGCTTTAAAATGAAATGGTGGAACAATTGATGTGCTATTTTAACTAATTAATTGATTAATTGATTCATTAGATAAATTGTCTTGCATATAAATATCTGCCAGAATGAACTGGTTTACAAACCTAAAGAAGCATACCTTGGTAGTACGTGAAAGCAGCAAACCAAAAACGTCACTGGGAACTGCTGCTGTACAAATACTGTAAAATATTTATTAAAGCACAGAACAAACCAAAATGTATCAAAGTGAGCGCTTTCGGGCTAAGCCCTTCTTCAGACCCAGGGTACAGTATTTGTACAGCAGCAGTTCCCAGTGATGTTTTTGGTTTGCTGATTTATTTCTTTGCTTAACTGGGATTTGGCTAAGCACTAGCTTTATTCTTTTTGGATTAGTACGTGAAAGCGCTTGTTTTGATAATAAATACAGTTTTATTATATCCATTGTCGTGGTGGCTTCTATTTCAGTCATTTTTGCTGTTATGTTAGGAACCTGGGTGGTAATTCCCAGATATGCTCAGAATTAGTCCAAAATGACAAAAAATACACCGAACCCTCAGACATTGCCAACATCCTAGATGACAGGTTCAGCGCAAACTTCTCCCCCCACTCCACACCAAAAGGGCAAATATCTATCCCAGCAGAGTGCTGCCCCCCTGACATCTCAGATGCTCAGGTAAGAGCCACCCTCTCCAAAGCAAAAAACACAGCATCAATTGGACCAGACGGTGTCCTGGGCTGTGTCCTACATGAACGCCAAGAAGAGCTAAACCCAAACATAACACTACTGTTCAATCTCAGCCTTACTACAGGATATGTGCCCAAAGAGTGGCGTACAGCAACAGTGGTCCCTCTCCATAATGGTGGTGCCTCAACGGATCCTGGAAACTATCGCCCCATAAGCCTGACTAGCTTGGTCTCCAAAGCTATGGAAAGGATCATCATGGACCTCATAAATAAAGATATTGGGGACCTACAGACACTGGATCCTACCCAGTTCGGCTTTGTTAAGGGCAGATCCTGCCTCCTAATCCTGGTTGATTTCTTTGAAACAGTCACCAAGGCCATTGATGAGGGGAAGGTGGTCCACACAGCCTACCTGGACCTCGCAAAGCCTTCGATACAATACCCCACTGGGCATTATAGATAAGCTCACCAGCTTAAATATAAACCCCTATGTCACTAGATGGATTGCAAACTGGCTCAAGGACAGAACCCACATGGTTAGAATTGCTGGAGCCATGTCAGACTCCAAACCAGTTACAAGTGGTGTCCCACAAGGCTCAGTCCTGGGGCCTCTCTTGTTCGGTATATATTTCTCGGAGGTACAGGCCAACACGGAAGGACTGTGGCTGACCAAGTTCGCAGATGACTGCAAACTGGGCACCATAATCGACTCTCCAGCTGACACAAGCATCCTCCAAACGGGCCTCATAGAAACAAACAACTGGTGCCAGAGCCATGGCCTCAAGCTAAATGCCAAAAAGTGTATAGTCACCCCCTTTGGCAAAAACAAAGTGCCCACAAATTACCACATAGGTGGTAATCCATTAAGTACAGAAGAAGTAATTAGGGACCTGGGGACCCAAGTTGATAGCAATCTCTCATTTGACAACCATGTGGCCAAAGTGGTTAGAAAAACATTTTATATAGCCCACCTAATCATGAAGGGATTCAGGGATTCACATGTAGATCAGGGGAGGTCATCGTGCCTCTTTACTCATCCCTCATCAGGCCCATAATTGAGTACAATGCCCCTTTTGGGATGTACCTTACCAGACACCTGCAGCAACTGGAAAGACCTCAAATGTACCTCACCAAGAGGATCAAAGGGCTCAAACAGATGCCATATGCTGCCCGGTTAAAGAAACTCCAGCTCTACTCAGTGGCATACCACCTGTTCAGAGGCGATCTGTGCCTAACGTATAAAGCCATGTCCAACCCGGAATTAATGGACATGCTGCACCTCAGAAAATCCAAATCCCATCGAGCTACGCACTTGAGAGACTTGAACCTCAGCACTGAAATAAATAGGACATGCAGAAGGGACAGATTCATAACCCAGAGGCTCCCTTCACTCTGGAATAAAATCCCAGTCCAGGTTAGGCAGAGTCCCTCATTGACGCTCTTCAAGAGGAATCTTGATGAGTGGATGGGAGATCATAGGTTTACCCTGGGTATCACTTCTGTGCCACTGTTAGACAGAGGCACAGTATACTAACCTCGAAAAAGGGCATAACAAAATAAATTTAAAACGGGTGGCGAAAGCCAAACACATTCTGGCTAGGCTTATAAATGCCCTAGAGCAGATAGCCTAGTATGAACCTATGAACCTATGAACCTATGTACCTTGTTCCCCATTGGCCCTATGTGCTGTTAATCACCATGGCAATCACAATACTATGGTAGCATGTGCAAAGGTCACTTGTCAGTCACCTCTATGGTACAGTTGTGGAATATGTGGGTCATGTGGCAATGTCACAGCTCCCACATATACACAGTCAACCCTCTCCCCTACACATGGACATACAACACATGTATGAGATGCAACCACATAGCTAAACTGGGGACTTAGCACTCTGAACCCAGTACTGGCATAACTTGTCAGGTGGCATGAAATACTACAGTGACTACAATACCAGTCTGATGTAGACCTACACTGACAGCAATCCAAACACGTGAACACACTGGGCCATTCGTGGAGCCTCAGAATAGCATCCTGCCTGAGCAGCAGACACCTCTTCAGCTGGCACACAGGCATACGTTAAGCCGGAACACAGCACATGCAACACATAGCACACAAATCCTGTGTGCCAAACAGTCACAGCCTGTACGACTAGACAACACACCTGCTACAGTTGTGTTAGGTACCTTTATTGTCCGGTACAGTGAGGTCCTGCTCACCAGGCTGGACAAGATGAAGGTCACAGTGATATGCCCATGGGGCACTATGGTCCACCACATAACACAAGCATACAGGTCAGTCAGAGGCATGGACACATATGACTCAGTCATTGTCCATGCCACTATGGCTGACCTGTGATGTACCTCCCTGGACTACATGATAGGGAACATGGAAGGGCTCTCTGAGCATGTGGCACAGGCTGGTATGACCCTGACCTTGGTTGGCATCATGCCCTCACCAGGAATGCTGACGTATTACTGAATGCTGATGAATTACTGTAGCTACAACACCCTAGCTGAAAGTTTCCTAGCATGTAGTCACTGCATTGCTATGGAACAACTTGTTACCACTCCCACAACAGGTGAAAACATGCAGCACCTGTTCACCAACAACATGTAGACTATATGCCCCAGATGTGTATCCCTCATTGCTAGGATGATACCATATACATCTCACACTGTATATACACATACCACATGCAGCGCCCACACAGAAGACCACAGTCATAATGTTATCCAGTGCAAATACCATGTATTCACATGTGGCAGGTGTCAGACATGGGAACTATTGAAGGTCACAGGTACATATGTGTATTTGGCACACACATGCATCATCTGTGTCCATTGCCATTACTGGTTTAATCTATGTCATGCGTTATTGTGAACAACAACCCACACACATGGGCATTCTGTGTGACAAAAACACACATGGCATGTGTGGAATTCAAAGCCTTAACTAACTGTGCTATGACAGTAGTGAGAGATGCAGTAGCAGAGCGTGCTATTTGCATTACTGGGAGATTTGCCCTCTTCCACTTGCACTTGTAGGGTTCTGACACCATCTCTATGTAGAGATTGGAATATGCAGCAGGTGGTGTGTTGTACTGGTTGGCAAAAGGGTCAGTGTCTTCACACATGTAATTGCACACACCCTACTTTCACCCCCCCCCACAAACACTTGCTATTTGTAGGATTCAAACCCCTACCTAATTATGTTATGACACTCAAGATGGACACATTAGCAGAGCGCTATTTGCATTATTGAAAGGTTTCTCTTCTCCTGCTGTACTTATAGGGTGCTGACATCATCAGTGTTTAGAAAGGGTAATGTGCATCCTGTTGTGTGTTCTCCTAGTTGCCAAAAAGGACATTTCTCTCACACAGAAATGCATACATACTAACCCCTCTCACCCAAACTTGCCATTTGGAGAATTCAAACCCCTACCTAATTATGTTATGATACTTAAGACAGATGCATTAGCGGAGCGTACTATTCACATTACTAGGAGGTTTCCATTCTCCTGTTGTACTTATAGGGTGCAGACATCATCAGTGTTTAGAAAGAGGAATGTGCATCCTGTAGTGTGTTCTCCTAGTTGCCAAAAGGGACATTTCTTTCATACAGAATTGCACACACACTAACTCCCCTCCACACACACTGAGCATTTGCAGGATCCAAACCCTAATCTAACTATGTTATGATACTCAAGACAGATGCATTAGCGGAGCATGCTATTTACATTACTGGGAGGTTTTCTTTCTCCTGCTGTACTTATAGGGTGCTGACATCATCAGTGTTTAGAAAGAGGAATGTGCATCCTGTAGTGTGTTCTCCTAGTTGCAAAAAGGGACATTTCTTTCATACAGACTTGCACTCACACCAACCACACTCACCCCCACACACACACTGAGCATTTGCAGGATTCAAACCCCTACCTAACTATATTATGACACTTGAGTGAGACGCATTAGCAGAGTGCACTTTCCAAATTACTGGGCATCTGCTTTGCACCTGCAGTATTTATAGGGTGCTGACATCATTATTTCTACAGAGGTATGTACATCTAGTACTACCTGTCAGGTGGGGGATAGCATATATATGCATTTGCAGCCACCTACTTCAGGGTCAGATATGCACATTGCACTGGCAGGTTATGTTCTATACCATGCTTCATGACCACAGGACCTGTAACACACAACACAACCAGTTCGGACCACCCCTCCCACATCCGGGACATACACTTTGCTTCCCTGGGAACAGTGCCAAGATATGCAGGTGTTCACATACACCATTCCAGTGGTTAACGTCAGGTACAGGTATATTGTGTGTGGGAACTACTCAGGCCTTTACAACATTACCCTACAGCCACTACAATTTGTGAGTCCATGTGCTATGGCAGAACCACTCACCACAGCCACAAGGGGGAATACATATTGCACCTGACCATCTGCAACATGGGTACTCACTGTTCCACACCAGAGGTAGACAACCATTGTTGATATCTGACCATACCCACCTTTCCCTGGACATCCATATCCCATCCCCACCCCCAGGCAAGGTTGTCACTGCAAACAAAGTGTATTTATCAAAAGCAGACTTTACACTTGTGAAGACTAGGGTGGAAGACTTCAAAGGACCCATGCTGGGGGAGTATACAGGCCACTCTACATAATCCTTGACAATTGCATTCTATGAGCATGTGGAAGGTTTGCATTGATCATGCTATCCCAAAAATACCCATGACTGCTCCACAACAGGATGCCTGTCAGGTGTACACCAGCCATATATGAGCTGTCCAACAGACGGAGTGAGCTAATACATTGCAGAGCAGTAGCCCACAGAGGGAGGACATCTCTGAACAGTACTGGCATGACACTTCAATCCCTCATAATCATCACGACAAAGTGTTGACAGTGAAATTGTCCAGACAACACAGATAAGGCTCCCCTCAGTCTGTTATTGACGCCCACTTACTGTTAGAGGTCCTCACCAACCCTCTTCCAGCACACACCAACAACATGGATGTGGCTTAGCAAATTCAACCCCTGGGATCTCCGCTGTGTCCCTGCTTGACAGATGCACAGCACACTAGACTCACACGGTGCCTTATGTAACCTACTTTACAGTGGCACAATAGCCTACTGTACTGGGAGGCAGACGCCAAGCACACTCTGGCTAACCTGTCATTCCCTAGGGCAAACAGCCTACTGTTGACCTCTACACCCATATGTTTAGTTGTCAGATGCACAATATTTGTTGCTGATAGACTGTTTGCAGGTCTTTATTGCCATAGCATTCCCTGTTTCTATGAACAACTTGTGTATCTGTGGAAGATGTTTGAATATGAGAGGGATCCACTATATCACATATGTCTCTGTAGTCATTTAACTGTGTGCACTGGGCAGATTGCTGTAATGTGGTTGGTTCCTGGAATTATACGTACAAATACCGGATACGTGTGGCCAACTGCTAAATTGAGATTTGGCCTAAGTTTGTGAGCATGCCCAGTTCAGGCTTTCCATGGCATGTTGTCTGACATATGTCTCATTTATCAAAGTGTGCAAGCATGCCCAGTGTGAGCTTTCCATATGTTGAACTCTGAGCCCACCACATTTGTGGATGAGTGTGAACTTCAACAATATCTCACGTTTATGGTTGTGTGTTGTGTGTCATGTTGTGTAGTTACTGTCCAACTGCTTTGTGTTGAACACAACAGGGATTATACTGTGCCTGCAGGGTTTGCATGGGATACTTTGCATACAGTTGTCAACATCCTTTCATACTGACCTAACACTGTAGTACCATATAGTGTACTGGTTCAGTACTTTCACTGTGGTGGACAGTATCCTGGGTTTTAGTCCTATCACTGCTTTACATTTTCATAGTGAGCACAACAGCCTGGTTAGGGGTCAGTTGTGCACATCTGACCATGTCGCATTATGTTCAGATATGAACTACTTAAACCAGGCTTGTCCAACATTGGTAGTGTATTCCACAACATAGGTGTACATTGGCAAACACTAGCGATGTGCCCTAGGCTATTTCTAATACTAGTTAGTCTTTGTCCTTCGACACACATTGTAAGTGGAGTTTGCCATGACATATGTTATGGTTAGTATACTGTGCCTCCGTCTACCCGTGACATAACAGTGATACCCAGGGTAAACCTACCATCTCCCATCCACTCATTAAGATTCCTCTTGAGGAGAGCCGATGAGTGACTCTTTGGCTAACCTGTACTGGGAGTTTACTCAAGAGTGGGGGTGGCTTCTGTATTATGGATCATTCAGTACAGCTTGTCCTATGTATGTCAGTGCTGGGGTTCAGGTCTCTCATGTGCATAGCTCACTGCCATTCAGATTGTACAAGGTGCAGCATGTTCATTGATTCCAGCTTGGACATGGATTTATACATCAGGCACAGCTTGCCTCTGGGTGGGCAGTATGGTAGTGTGTGGAGCTGCAGTTTGTTTAATCAGGCAACACATGGCATCTGTTCAAGCTCTTTGATACTCCTGGTGAGCTACTTTTGGGGACTTTACAGTTGATGGAGGTGTCTGTAGATCTGACAACCTTCATGATTAGGTGGGTATATGGTATGTTTCTGTAACCACTACAGCCACATGCTTGTCCAATGCAGGATATCTATCAACTTGTGTCCCCAGGTCTCCCATTACATGTTAAGTACTTAATGGGTTAACACCTATGTGGTAATTGGTGGGCACTTACTGTATATCCACAGGGGTTGACTATACACTTTTCTGCAATTAGCTTGCTGACATGGCTATGACACCAGTTGTCTGTTTCTATGTGGCCCTTTTGTGGGATGCTTGTGTCAGCTGGAGGTTCAGATATGGTGGCCAGTTTGTAGTCCTCTGCAAACATGTTCAGACACAGTCCTTCCATGTTGGCCTGTACCTATGGGACATATATACCAAATGAGGGAGGTCCCAGGACCAAGCCTTGTGGGATGCCAGTTATATCTGGTTTGTAGTCTGACATGGCTGCAGCATGTCTGACCATGTCAGTTCTGTCCTTGGTCTGGTTTGCAACCCCTCTACTGACATAGGGGTTTATATTTAAGCTGGTGAGTTTATCTATAATGAGCACGTGGGGTATTGTATGGAAGACATTGCAAGGTCCAGCTACGCGGTGTGGACCACATTGCCCTCATCAATGACCTTAATGACTGTTTCAAATGAGTCAAACATGTTTAAGGGGCAGGATCTGCACTTAAGAAAGCCACACTGGGTAGGGTCCAGTGTCAGTAGGTCCCCAATGTCTTTATGTCTGTGGTGCATGCTGATCCTTTCCATAGCTGTGCAGACCAAGCTTGACAGGATTCTGGGGTGGTAGTTTGCAGTATCCATTCAGGCAACACCTTTTTTGAGAAGGACCACTGTTGTTGTACACTGCTCATTGGGTACATATCCTGTGGTAAGGCTGACATTGAGCAGTAGTGTGATTTGGCATTCCATTCTTCTTGGAGTCCATGTTAGACTCAGCCCAGGACACCATCTCATACCATTGCTGCTGTGTGTTTTGCTTTGTAGATGCTGGCTGTTACCTCAGCATCTGCAATGTCAGGGGGCCAGCAGTCTGCTGGGATAGATATTTTGCATTCTGGGGGGGGGGGGGGCTTGCACTGCACCTGTCAGGTTGGATGTTGGCAACATGTGTGTGTGTGTTTGGTATGTTGTTTGTAATATTTGAGTGATTCAGAGCATATCTGTGAATTCCCAACAAGGTTTTTTCCATCAGTTAAGAAAGCCTTGTGATTATCCTTAGTGTCCTGTACAATTTGTATCTTCATAGGTTCATAGGTTTATACCAGGCTATCCACCCTAGGGCATTTATAAGTCTAGCCAGAGTGTGTGTGGCTTTCGCCACCCCTTGCTATGTGAATATTATGGCCATTCATGATTTACTTTACTGTGCCTCTGTCTGGATGTGACACAGTGAAGACTCCCAGTGTACATCTACGATCATCCATCCACTTAGCAAGATTCCTGTTGAAGAGTGTCAGTGAGGGGCTCTGCCTAACATGGAGTGGGATTCTGTTCCAGGGTGTAGGGAGTCTCTGGGTTATGTATCTGTCCCTCCAGCACATCCTATTTCATTATGTATTGAGGATGACATCTCTCACTCTCACAGCTCCGATGGCTTTGAGTTTTCTGGGGTGGAGCATGTCCATTACTCCTGTGTTGGACATGGCCTTGTACAACAGGCATACAATGCCTCTGTGTAGGCAGTATGTGACTGCATTCAGCTGGGGTGTCTACAGCCAGGCAGCATATGACATATATTTGAGACCCTTTATCCTCTTGGTGAGGTACCTTCGAGGTCTTTCTAACTGCTGCAGGTGTCGGGTAAGGTACATCCCAAATGAGGCATTGTACTAGATTATGGGTCTGATAAGAGAATAGTATAGGGGCACAATGACCTCTGTTGATGTAGATGTGAATCCTTTCATGATACGGTGTCCAAACTAGACAGTCTTCCTAGCCATGTTGGCAATGTGAGTGTCACATAACAGGTTACTGTCCACTTGTGTCCCTAGGTCCCTGATTACTCCTTCCATACATAATGGTTTACCACCTATGTGGTAATTTGTGAGTACTTGTTTGGTATTTGGTAAGACATTCATACTGTCCAGTGTCTTCAAGACAGCTGGGTGGGGTTCCTGTGTGTGAGAGTGTGGTTTGTAGCATGCTACAGACTGTACAGCAGTTTTGCCTACGGTTAGTTGCACATGGGTGGTCTCCGATGCTTCGTGCATTGTCAGTTACCTGGACGTATGGGTGTCTGTGCTGAATATGGATACTCCCCGTCCTTTTACGTTTTGGTCCAGGTTTTGGGGCCATAACGCATGATATGAGGTATAACCCAGTAGTGCTGGTGTGCAGTCAGGAGGCTTGCTGCAGGTTTCTGTCACTGCACAGACATCAATGTTCTCCATACTGGGGAGGGCCTCAGGAGCATGCATATTGAGGTTTACATGTCTGGCATTGGTCAGCATTACCCTTATGTTTCTTTCCACTTATGTTTTCTAGGGTGGTAGGTTAGTCTTTTCAGCCTTGCCTACGAAAGGCTCTATGGAGGTGGCAAAAGCCTTATCCAATATCCAGACGCCCAGGGATAACAGGTGCGAGCCATCCCTGGAACAGCAGCGTGGCTTGTCAAGCATGACATCCCAAGCAGACAGACATTGGATCCCCTTGGAATGACACCAGTAATTGTGCCACTTGTTAAAGCTGATCATTCTGTGTTTGTACTGTGGCATCATTCTTGGTGAGGGTAGGATGCTGCAAATGTTCAGTGTCATACAGGCCTGGACTACATAATTGGAGAGCTCATCTATGTCTCTTTTCATGTAGTCTGGGGAGGCACATCTCAGGTCATTCACGCCAGTATGGACAATGAGTGCATCATATTTCTACTTGCTTTCAGGTGACCTGCATATTTGGGTTATGTGGCATATTGTAGCAGCCTACAGGCAGCTTACTGTACCCTTTCCCTTGTTCAGTCTGGTGAGTGGGACAGCAGTGTGTCTGACTATGGAGTCACCTATTACATCTGTATCAGGCATGTTGTTTCTCCTTCTGGCCTGTGACTGTTTGGCACACCAGCTTTGTGTACTATGTGTTGCATGTGCTATGTTTGGAGGTTGTGTTTGCTTGGGTGTCTGCTTTGGAGGCCTCTGTTGGTGTGGTGTGTTTGTAATTAGGGCCTCTGGGAATGTTTTTCTGTGTTTATGTCTTTGGTTTGCAATTGTGATAGGTCTATGTGGGACTGGGTTTGTGGTGTGTGTGGTTACCTTCTCCTCCTGACTAGTTTTGACAGTACTGAGTTGAGGGAGCTCAGCCTCCAGTTTGGATAATTGGTAGCATCTCTCACATATATTTGTATTTCTTGGGGGGAGTTCAGGGTTGTCTGTGTACTTGGGGCAGGTGTAACATTGCCTCAAGATTCACAGATTCAACTTGTTGTAGCTGGCCTTAGTGTATTGTATGTGTGGACATATTTTATTGCCATACTACTGATCAGTGATTACTTCCCTTTTTATGTTTGCTCTATCATGTAGTAGCTTCCTCATTCTCTTGCATGGTTTGGTAATGGCTGGAGTCCACCATGCCAGATGGCTGCGTGTATGGCATTGTGTCTTGGTTTTATTTGGGATTGCATAATCCAAGCATTCCTGGCAGTGTTCATGGAATGCCTGTATAACAGGTTCTGAGGTGTGGCCCATATTTTGCACCTGCACAGGGCCTTTAATGGATTCCACCTCAGTTTGGAGGAGTGCAACTTTTGCTTTACACATGTTTTTCACTGTGGTTTTCTGGCCAGGGACTGTGGTCAGGATGTGTATATCCAGTGTGATTACTCTATGGTCTGGTCTTACCAGTGAGGGATACAATTCTCATCTTGCCATCCAGTACTCATGTTGCTGATTATCACATCCAGTATGCTTACCCCTCTTGTGGGAGTGGTACGTTGTTCCTGGGCATTTTGGTTTATGGATTCTAGGAACTTTTGTCCTACAGTGTTGGAGCTAGTATAATGCTCCCAGTCTATGTCTGGGTATTTTCAGTCACACAATATAATGTGGTTTGGAGTGCTTGATATATTCATGTATTCCAACACAGGCCAGGTGCAGTTCCTGGTGTTAGGACAGTAGTCTGTAGCAGGCTATAAACTGGGAGGCAGTTTTAGCCACTGTTACTTGACCATGGTTAGTCCATGCTGCTTCTTGTTGTGGTACCAACATGGGGGTGTGGTTATCCTTGACAATTATTGCTAGTCACCTTCCTTTTGTAGCTTGTTCCATGTTTTGAGGCTGTACAGCACAGTATGAGGTATAACCTGGTAGTGTTAGGGTGCTGTTGTGAGCCTTGACCCAGTTTTCTGTTACAGGACAGATATCAACATGCTCCATACTGGGGGAGTTTAGACTGCATGCATCTTGCTGTTTAGACTTCTGGCATTGGGTAGCATTACATCTAGGTTCTTATCCCTTGTGATACCTATGGAGGTGGGTTTGGGTTTTGAGCCTTACCTATTCAGTGCACACTGTGGGTAACAACAGCCTTTGCCAGTATCCATAAGGCCTGGACTTATAGGTGCACACCACCCCTAGCAGGTGGAGCATCATGTCATGCTCAGCATGTCATCCCAGGCTGGCACACATTGGATCCCCTTTGACTAACTGTAATACTTCATCCATTTATTGCAATTGATCATCTCATCATCATATTGTGGCATCATGCTTGGTGAGGGTAGGATGTTAGTCAGGGTCATTAAGTGTGCATGTACTACATGTTGTTACATTGCTTAACATATGGCATTCATGTCTCAGGTGCTGCTGCATGGCTGCCTATGTCGGATGCACATACTACACTCCCTGTACATGTTTGAGAGCAGGTTATGTAATTTTAGGCATCCCTGTTATTATATGAGTGGGTCAGAGAGGGGTATCATTCCCAGGGTTCCTACTGAGCCAGTGTATGTGCTATGCATTGCCTCTTTGCCAAGGCCAGGGCATACTGGGCACACCTCCTTCTGCCTACTGGGGCAGGCTGGGGTTGTTCCTCCTCCGAGTCACGCTCTGCCTGTGATGGCCTTGGCAATGGTGGGGGGCTGTTTGGCCCGACCCTATGCTGGTCCTGCTGCAGCTGTTTTTGCAAGATCATATTATGTAGCATAGCACATACCATGACAATTTGGGTACATGTAGTTGGTGAGTACTGCAAGGCTCCACCAGATGTGCCCAGACACCGGAACCGTGACTTGAGCAGCCCAAACACACGCTCTATTACATTACGTGTTTGTGCATGTCCCTCATTATGGTGTTCCTGTTCAGGTGTGTTTGCATTTCTGATGGGTGTCATCAGCCATGGCTCCAGTGCATAACATGCATCCACCACTAGGTGTCCATGTGGGATGTCCCCATTGGCAAATGTCTGGTACAGCTGCGTCAAATGCCAGATATGAAGAATCATGGTAACTCCCAGGGCAGCCAGCAGACACATTCATTATTATGCCCTGGGCATCACACATGACCTGGCAGTTGATGGAGGGGAAGCCCTTGCAGTTAATGTAGGCCCTACCCCCACTCACCTGCTGGTGCTTTGATGTGTATGTGCGTGCAGTCTATTGCACCCACTACCTCAGGGTCTTCCGCTATTTGCTGGAAGAGACACATATTGCTGGCCAATACCTCACGGGCATTGGGGAAATATACATGATCACTGCCATGTGCTGACATGGCATTCAGAACTGGTGCAGTACCCTGGAGGCTGATGCCTGTGATATCCCCATCATATCACCAGTTGGTCTCTGGAAGGTACCTGTTGCTAGTATTCTTAGGCCAATACATACCTTGGTTTCCACTGGGATGGGTTCCCCTCTGTTGGTTCTGTGTGTGAGGCGTGGCCTGCACAGCTCGACAATTTGCTGCATGAGGTCTCTGTCCACTCTATAGCGCTCTACTATCTCCAGCTCATGTAACCCGTGGTAGGTGACCCTGGGCCTGTACACTCTTCTCCGTCTCCTCACTGTGGGTTGTCTGGCACCATTTGCATTGTCACCACCCTCAGCAAGTAGCCTATGTCTCCTTATGACAGCTATGGCAGCCACTAGCATTTCTGCTCTGAGTTCAGCTTTTTCAGTTTTCACTTCTAATAGCTTACTCCTGTCTTGCAGTGTCTCTTGAGAGAAACATCCTGCACTGCTGTTTGCAGAGTTTTAAGTGCTAGGCTGAGCTACTATTCTGCCTGTGTAATTGCCTGCTTCTAATTGTTTTCACCTGCTAGCTCCAGCAGTATTCCCTGCTAGCTTCCTACTAATTCTGTTGCTTCCTTTTTCCTTTCTTTTTCCTCAGGGGGGAGCAATGCACATACCAGCAGAAACACGCTCACAGTGGCTTACACGCGCGTACACAGGCTTACACGGTTCAGAATCTGCTTATTCGGGTTAAAACACGTGCACACTAGCGCAAACAGTCTTACAAGTCTGCCAACGGGCTCCCACATGCTCAGTCCGCCTTACACGTGTGCACACTGTCCTACTCGTGCTTCATGGCATGCACACATGCGCATAAACGCACAGAAAGAAACTTTGGTGTAAGCAACAGTGTACACCTTCCATTTCTTGACTTTCCCATGCTTATCTTGTGGCACTCCTCTTTCCATGATATGTGTCTGACATCTGTCATGTAACACTGACCTCCAATGAACTGCATTTCTTTCTACCATTCCCCCCTGTGATATCACCTATCTCCTACTTTATTCCTCCACCTTATGTATCTCTTACACTACTCAGAATGTGCTCATTTGCTATGTGACAGTGGAATTCAGTATCCTAACACTTATTTACATCAGAGTGCCTACTAATGCTTAGTTACATGTCTTAGACTCAGCTTCCCCCCTTAGCAACCACTAAACGGTGGCCATGTTGTTTTTGGTCTGCTGGTCCCTCCATTGTAAATCCATGCATTGCATAAACCCACATTTGTGGGTTTATAACCTTCATTTTTATGTTTTATACAGCGCGGCCCGTTTGCGCGGGGCTGCGCTGCTTTTAAAAAAAAATATTTATTTCTTATATTTGCATCGGGGTACCTTGCCAATGGCCACATATTTGGCCATTGGCATGCTGCCTGACACATATGCACCCTTTATTTGGAGCTGACATGGCTCCATTGTGTTTTTTGCAGAAACGTACACAGTTGTCAACTAAATACATTTCTGCAGCTAAATCGGCTCTTACACGGGCTGCTTTGGGCTTCCTGGATCGCTAATCTACCTCATTTGCATGCCTTTCGGCTGCAAGTGAGATGATTAGCATATCCACACCCACTCCATGTAAGAGATGTTTTAGCTGGTCTCTTACACAGGATTTAGGGCTGTTTCTGGATCGCGAAGGCTGCATGGAGTCTTACACTACTCTTAGACTCCGTGCAAGCCTTCGTGAATCCTGCCCTTTGTGTTTATCGTACTTAGCTTAGAGTTTCCATTTCTGCAAACACATTTCTATATTTGAAGAAAGACTAAGACATTTTTATGGATTAAATTTTGCTACGTGGAATCCTGGTGTTTGTTCTTCTTTTTCAGTCTTTTTTAAGACTGTTTGGTGCTGGTTTGTTGATTTGTTACATTTCTATATTTGCCCTGATCTTTCTGGGTCGTTGCTTTATTCAACTGCTTGGAGACTGTTGTTTTCATTGAATGTGAAATATGATACATCTTCATACTTTGGAGTCCTTTATATAAGTATTCTTTTCCTTCTTGTAGTTATCTGTTGTGCCTGCCAGTGTCACATTCCTGACAGTTTAGTATTTCTCCTGACACTGGTGTCTGTTTATTTTGATCTTGTTTATTATCATACTAACATGATCGGTTTCTTTCTTTTTTTTTTTCTTTTTCACTTTCTTCTCTTCTTCCCAAATTCTGACATTTTATGTCATATAGAATAAGCTAAAAATGTTATTAATACAACAAAATTCTGTTTCTCATTCCTTTTAAATGGCTGCTTCTTGGTTTTGGAAGCATGATTACTGTTTTGTCAAATATATTTAAGTACCACCGACTTAACATATTGTTTATGCATTTGCAACTCATTTATTAACCACATAAGCCCACCTGGCACAACCTATATGACAAATGATCTTTTTTAAAGGGGGTTACCTAGGAGCACCAGCTAGTTGATGACTTGATCAGAGGCACAGAGTTTGCAAACAAAAACTGATGGAGTGAAATGCAGATCTAGAGGTTGACACATTGTTCTCACCCTGTATAAGGCTAACTGCCATTGCATGCCTATTTTTAGCATGCACGTTTATAAAAGAGAAATGTTTGCTAATTGGGATAGAACACTGATGCACAGGGACCCTTTCCAGGCTCAGTCTGAAGGCACTGTTTAAGTGGCTTCCTCAGTGTATCACAGCATGTAAATGGAGACTGTGGGAATCAAATCCATGACTGCTGCAGGGTATAGGTGTATCACCCAAAGTCTGCTATCTAAGCTCCTTCATATCATTTGTCTCTTCCTGTCTATTCTTTTTCATCCTTCACATCATGTAAATGGAGACTGTGGGAATCAAACCCATGACTGCTGCAGGGTATAGGTGTATCAGCCAAAGCCTGCTATTCTAAGCTCCTTCATATCATCTGTCTCTTCCTGTCTATTCTTTTTCATCCTTCTTTCCAGTTACCGTTTGTCAGTATCCACCACAAACAATGTCTCCAGCCTTTGCTGTCAACTTTCCAGAATTTTACAAAATGACACGATTTTTGCCTAATATTTAGATCCATTGCTAATATAATTTATGGCTTTCTGTCACATCAGAAGACTGAAGACACTAAATAATGGCAGACATTTTATTTCCAGATTGCATATCATTCAGAAAATCCAGACAAATGCAAAACCTGTTATTCTATTAACGTTCTAGGTTTATAAGATTTACATTTAAAATTTGGTCCTTGTTTTGGGCCTCTAATCCCTCCCTTTTATTTTTGGCTTTGTCCACATGCTTTGCCATCCAAGCTTCTGATTAGTCCCAGCATTAACTCTTTGTGAAACAGACCTCTGCTGATTTGCTGTCATTACTAGTCCTGCTGACCCTGTTTCATGTTAAATATAATCAAGCCTCCACCACAAATGCACAGGCTATGTTTCTTCACTAATGAATTTTCTGTTTCTCATACAGACTTCTTGCATATGTCACTGCGCTGGAATTAGAATCTAACTATTATATATGATACTGGAAACTGCTGAAAGAGGAAGCAATGTAATTTTCTTAGTGAGGCAGTCCAAGTGATAAGTACTCTGAATGTATCAAAGAGAATTTATTTATTTTATTTATTTATTTCACATTTGTTAACTGGGTTGGTCCAGCTGAGCACAAGCCTATTTTCAGTGGAGACCAGAGGAGAAAAGCTCCAACAGTAATTTTTTACATAATGACACAAAATAGGGAATTCATTAGATAACAAAGTGTAGCAAAAAAATACAGCATAATTGTAAACATACACATAGATACCATTGAAAATACATATGATTTGAGAACAAGTACAAGGAGGCGTATACAATTTGCATTCAAGACATTTTTGAGATTAAGTATATTTGGCCAAGCCACAGAATGGTTAGGTAGGATCCTGACAGGGGCAGGTCCAATTTCCTGAAAGTAGTGTTTTAGATTTAGTTCTCATTAATCATTTTATGAAGGCCGACATATATATAAAGATGCTCCATATTTATCCATATAGCATCTTTAAAATAAATACTGCCATAACCCTTGACACAGCAAGGCCTTCCATCTCAAGACAAAGGACAGCTTCAGTGGTCTACCTATTTACACTGCCATCACTCCTTTAAAATCAGCATGTGTTGTGAGGCAAGCGTCATATATGTGGCTAGATGTGGGCATTTTTTGGACATATAGGGAAGTGGAAGCCCTAGCTGGAATGAACCAAGAGCAGTGTCATGGTGATCACTATCCATAACAACAACTCCCACATGCCTTCCCCAACTAGCAAATGAGCAGTAGCCTGCCACAAAAAAGGAAAGACACAGGCCCCCACAGGGACATACCCCAATTGCAGACAGAATCCCAGTTGCTCCCTTAGGATGGGCAAACTGATGTACACTGCTAATTCCGAAACCTCACTGATTTACTTAAGTGCTTGATCTCCAAATCGAACTCATGTCATCTAGATCACAAACCAGGGCTCGATTCATCTATACAATGGAGAAAGGTGAATGTTTTCATTTATAACAGATGTAGTGATTATTGTATAGCTATATATATATATATATATATATATATATATATATATATATATATATATATCTACTTTACTTTACATGGCCAAGACCATGCAATCAATGTTTTAAAAGCCTAACTTTTTGTACTGCAATTGCAGTACAGTGGGAATTGTGGAATTCACCCTTTTCCCACTGTAGTGTGATCTCAGACTTGGTATATATAATTAGCAGGGTGTATGGGGGGCACATCCCTGTTACCTTCTTTTTTATCTTTTTAAAACATTAATCTTATGGTCTCGGCCATATGAATTTCAACATTTTAAAAAGTTGATCATGTGAAGTAGATCCATATGCATATGTACAGTATATATGTGAGTATATACATATATATATATATATATATATATATATATATATATATATATGTGTGTGTGTGTGTGTGTGTGTGTGTGTGTGTGTGTGTGTCTGTGTCTGTGTGTGTCTGTGTGTGTAATTTATCACATATCCTGCAATATGTCACCATTCCAGTTCCTTTATTCTAAATAACATGGCTATATATTATCTTAGCTCCTGTAATAAGGATTAAAATAATTTTTAATATATATCTATATTCCCCTAAACTTGCCACTTAAATGTTACCATGGAAGAAATCCTAAACTCTCACTAATATTATCAAGGGTGAATTAATTATTAAGTGTGACATACCAGGGAAGCAAAAGATACCATAATCTAAACTCATTCTCTAACACTCATTTATTCACCTTGCGATACTCAGCACCATAATACACTATAATACACACAACCTGTTGTAGGGAGAATAACTTGTATCCTTATTTATGAATTAGTGCATATCAGCATAGCATATAAAATGACTGGATCTCATTTATTCACCTTGTGATACTCAGCACCATAATGCACAAGACCTGTTGTAGGGAGAATACTTTAACTTTTATCCTTATTTATGAATTTGGGAATACCAATGTAGCAGATAAAATGACTGACACCTGCAGTAACTGTCTTCCTACCTTTGTTCACCTCGTGTTAAAACAAGAAGAACGAAGCACAGTGCTATGTTTCTCTCTCACATTATGAATTTATTTAATTCTCCTCTCTTCTCTTCAGGGCATTTATTCAACACACTTGCATCACTTTTAACTCAACATGGCAGTTCACTTCTTCATTTTGGTTGTCGTTTTTTTGCTTATCATCATTGTTTAATCCATTGAGACAAGTTAAAGCTTTGTTTAACTTTAAAAATATTATTATCTCATAGTTATTTTCCCAATTCTTCCAACTAATAGCATCCTCTAAAAGGTATAAAAGAAGCTAAAATAAATACACTGTCCTTGCCATCTAATTACCAGTACACCTCATGGGATCCTGTCTTCTGCTTCACATCCTAACTCGCTATGTCACTACTGTCCCATCTATGGGTGCATGTAATTCAAACATCTTAAGGTTGAAAGCAATATTATTCCATACAGATTCTTTTCTGAATCCTTAGAAGCTTAACTTCTTGCAGAGCTAAGTGTCATTAACTGGTCCCCTTTTCACCTTTTAACTGATGCTGATGAAGCCTTACAGCTCTTCAGAAATAAACTAAAATTGACAATCATTAAAGTATTACCTGTTACTATTAGAAGATTCAAGGAAAACAGTCTTGTCTAGGCACACCTATTAGGTAAGCTATAAAATCCTGAGATTTTACACTGAAATCCTGGAAAAAAAATCCTCTCAGCAATCTGAACACTTCACTTTCTTCACATTAAGAACAAAAAGCAGACTCCAATCAAAGAATACAAGGCTCATTTCCTTAAAACAAACAGCATCTTTTGTCAATCAAATCTCACTGTTTCAGGCAACATATGAAGGATATAGCCGATATTAACTCTCATGCACAAAGTAAAAACACTGTTAAAATTTAAAATATCTTGCTCCAACAGATCAAAGATGTGTCAACAATTTTTAGCAACCTCCATCCAAGCAAATCACTTTCACTGAACACTGTATCTTCATTCAGCTTCAAGCAAGTTACTGTCAAAGAAGCTAAGGTCCTTCCAAAATTAGAAAAAAAACATCTTTAATGCATTCCATCCTTATTTCTCAAGTTATCAGTTGACAATAGAGCCAAAGCCGCTTACTTTAATCTTTCTCTCCACTGACATACTATTCCTAAGTACCAACTCATTTCCATCACACAGGACTTAAGGCCAAGCTCAATCATTTGATCCCCTTAGCAATAATATCCAGAAAGTAAATGCACATAGAAATGATAGAGTATATCAATAGGTATGGCATCCTTATTAACTTACAACATGGATTTAGAGAAGCACAGCACTCTTACTGCACTATATATTGCTACCCATCACATTTAAAGAACTTGAGAGGAAGGTAACCTAACATTTTGAATTTCATAGGTTCATAGGTTCATAGGTTCATACTAGGCTATCTGCCCAAGGGCATTTATAAGCCTAGCCCATAGTTATTTGGCTTTCGCCACCCCTTTAGTTTGAATAAAACTATGCCTATTATTTTGCTGTGCCTCTGTCAAGCAGTGACACTGAAGTAATCCCTGGGGTATATCTGCGATCTCCCATCCATTGGTCAAGATTCCTCTTGAACAAGGCCAGGCAGTGCTCTGCCTCACATGTACCGGGATTTTGTTCCACAGCATAGGGAGTCTCTGGGTGATGAATCTGTCCCTCCAGCACGTTCTATTAATAACCGTGTCAAGGTTTAAGTCTCCTGCCCTTGTGGTTCTGAGGGATCTAGATTTTTTGAGGTGAAGCATATTCATCAAATCAGGGTTTGACATGGCCTTATATGTCAGGCACAGGTCACCTCTGAGCAAGCGGTATGAGACTGAATAGAGCTGGAGTTCTTTCAGTCGGGCAGCATAAGACATATTTTTGAGACCCTTTATCCTTTTGGTGAGGAACTTTTGGGGCCTTTCCAGCTGCTGCAGGTGTCGGGTCAGATACATTCCGAATGGGGCATTGTACCCAATAATAGGTCTAATGAGTGATGAGTACAGGGGGACGATGACCTCCCTTGATCTAGATGTGAATCCCTTCATGATCAGGTGGGCAATGTAGAAGGTTTTCCTAACTACTTTAGCAACATGAGTGTCAAACGAAAGGCTACTGTCAACCTGGGTCCCCAGATCCCTA
Organism: Protopterus annectens; assembly: GCF_019279795.1. Lineage (NCBI taxonomy): Eukaryota > Metazoa > Chordata > Ceratodontiformes > Protopteridae > Protopterus > Protopterus annectens. The sequence goes on from NC_056729.1 coordinate 1,084,330,608, forward strand.
ATGACTTCTTCTGTGCTCAGTGGATTGCCACCTATATGGTAGCTAGGGGTAACCTTGTTTTTCCCGAAGGGTATGACTATGCATTTCTTGGCATTTAACTTTAGGCCATGGCTCTGGCACCAGTTATCCGTTTCTGTGAGGCCCTTTGGAAGGATATCTGTGTCAGATGTGTTTTCCACTATGGCGCCCACCTTGCAGTCATCTGCAAACTTTGTCAGCCATAACCCTCCTGCATTGCTTGTACTTAAGAAAAGTAGATGCCGAACAAGAGTGGACCCAGGACTGAGCCCTGTGGGACACCACTTGTGACAGGCTTTGAGTCTGACATGGCTCCAGCAACTCTGACCCTGTGGGTTCTGTCACTTAGCCAGTTTGCAATCCATCTTGTGACGTATGGGTTTACATTCAAGCTGATGAGTTTTCGATGATACCTGAGGGGTATTGTGTCGAAGGCCTTTGCCAGGTCAAGGTAGGCTGTATGGACTGCCTTTCCCTCATCAATAGCCTTGGTGACTGTCTCGAAAAGTCAACCAAGTTTAAAAGGCATGATCTGCCTTTGACAAAGCCAAACTGGGTTGGATCCAAAGTCTGCAAGTTCCCTATGTCTTTATTTATGAGTTCCATTATGATCCTCTCTATGGCTTTGCAGATAAGGCTTGTCAAGCTAATGGGATGGTAATTTCCAGGGTCGGTGGAGGCACCGCCCTTGTGAAGTGGGACCACAGTTGCCGCGCGCCTCCTTGGGTGCGAATCCTGAGGTGAGGCTAAGATTAAACAGCTGTCCTAACTGCGGGTTTAATTCCTCATTGAGTTCGTGGAGCACACTGGCCGGGACACCATCGGTCCCATGGATGCTGTGTTTTTGCTTTGGAGAGCAGTTCTCACCTGGGCGTTGGAGATGTTTGGGGGCTACAATCCTCTGGTATAGATATCTCTCCTTTTGGGAGAAGTTTGCACTGAACCTGTCAGCCAGTATGTTGGCAATGTGTGTAGGTTCAGTAATCTTCACATCATTTTGAACTAATTCTGAGCATATCTGGGAGTTTCCTCCTAGGTTTCTAACATAGCTAAAGAAGGCCTTATGATTGTCTTTTGAGTCCTTGGCGATTTTTCTCTCAAAATTTGCCTTGGATGATTTTATGAGAGCTCTTAGTTTTTTACTTATAATGATCAAAGGTGTCTTACCTTTCCAGGATTTTGATCTATCTTGTAGTAGCTTCCTCCTTTTGTTGTAGAGCTTGTTTATGGCTGGGGTCCACCAGACTGGATGCTTGCCTTTGGTACAAAGAGTCTTAGTTTTGTTTGGGATTGCCTGATCCATGCAGTCCTGTAGGTGCTGGTAGAAGGCATTTGTAAGTGATTCAGTGGTTTGAGTAATGTTTACCACTGGCTCAGGGGCCTTAAAGGAGACCACACTAGTTTTTAGAAGTGTGAAGTCGGCTTTTGAGAAGTTTTTCACTGTGGTCTTTTTTATTTCAGGTGGGGGTGGGATGAGGACCTCCAGCGAGATTAGTTTATGATCTGATCTCACCAGTGAGGGGTATACTTCTGGTGCTGAACATTGTGATCCCATGTTCGTGATGATGAGATCAAGTATGTTTTCTCCTCTTGTGGGGATGGTGACTAGTTGTTCCATGGCATTTGAGTTTATGAACTCCAGGAACCTTTGGGCTAGAGTGTTTGGGCTTGAGTAGTGTTCCCAGTCTATATTAGGGTAGTTGAAGTCACCTAGTATGATGGTGTTTGGAGATACATTTATCCCCTGCAATGTTTTCAGGAAGGCCATGTGAGGTTCCTGAGTTTGAGAGGGTGGCCTGTAACATGCTACAAATTGCAGAGCAGTCTTGCCTATGGTTAATTGCACCTGGATGGTCTCCGATGCATCGTGCGTTGCCACCAACCTTGAGGTGTGGGTGTCCTTTATGAATATGGACACCCCTCCTTCTTGGTGTTGTCCGGATTTTGGGCCGGGGCATGATATGAGGTGAAACCTGATAGTGCTGGGGTGCTCTCAGGAGCCTTGAACCAGGTTTCTGTCACAGCACAGACATCGATGTTCTCCATACTGAGAAGGGCCTCGTGCGTGCATCTTGAGATTGAGACTTCTGGCATTGAGCAGCATTACCCTTAGTTTTTACTTTTTGTGTTCTAGGGTGGTAGGTTTAGAATTTGAGCCTTGCCTAAAAAGGCACTATGGGGTGGCAGAGCCTTTGCCAATATCCGGAAGCCTAGGGTGACAGGTGCAAGCCATCCCTTTGGCAGCAGCATGGCTTGTCCAGCATGTCATCCCAGGCAGACAGACATTGGATCCTGAATGACACCAGAATTTAAGCCAATTATTAAAGCTGATCATCTTATCACTGTATTGTGGCATCATTCTAGGTGAAGGCAGGATACTGCTCAAGGTCAGGGTCATACCTGCCTGGGCTACATAATCAGAGAGCTCCTCAATGTCTCTTTTCATGTAGTCCAAGGAGGTACGTCTCAGGTCGTTGACACCAGCGTGGACAATGACTGAGTCGTACTTGTACCTGCTGTTGAGAGACCTGAGTGCTTGCGTCATTGACCTGAAAAGGGGTTTTGAAGGTGTTAATTACAACCTACTCATTCAAAAAATTGAAGAGCTAGCATTATCTATCAAAAGAAGCTTTTTTCCATTTTAAATTATGGCTGCATGCTCTTTGTTGGCAGCTTTACCTCCTGTGTCCAATAAAGCTCATTTTTTTTGCCTAACATTATCTCTCTGTTTATTAACAATACCATCACAACTATTTATCCTTCCTCAATATTGTTATATGTCAGTGATGTCCTCCTCTCTCAGTTATCCCCTCTCTCACCAATCTTCAGAAATCATGGAGAATGACTTCACCTCCATCTTCTCTTATTTTGTTAATAATAGCTATCCACTAAACCCAGCCAAATCAGCTATAGTATTATTTGCCTGTTCACCAAAAACTTGAAAGCATTCTTTCTGTCAACAGCACTGATCTCAATAAAAACAAAATTCCCTAGAATTTCATCTATCAGTACCCAGGTCTTCATCTAGCCCCATCTCTAAGTTTCTCCCTTCATACCAAATACATAGTTGAAGAACTCCCCAGACAGCTAAAAGCATGCTATTCAGTCTCCGGTCACATTACTCCTGATGTTAGCTCTGCCTTAGACCAAGCAGTTTTTACTCATAGATAGAATATGTTCCCTTCTTACAGCACTTAACTAAGCCATCGACACTAACCACCTCAACACCACTTTGATTAGAAAGTGTTGCTTCAGTGCCCTTTCTTTTAACAGAGAATATTATTGCACGTCCTTAAAGAAGGCCATCTTTTATCCTAATTTGTAAAGTGATCATTTGCAGATATTGTCCCTCACTTTCCAATCAACTATGTATTAAAACTACAGTATACAAGAAACCTGATGAGACTTTATGACAATGACAAGATCTGTAATAGTGTCACATTGTATAAGCATTGTTGTTACTTTTATTGTATACTCAGTCTGTTTGTAACCTATGTCTGTATTCTTCTGTACAATCCTTATATTAGTAACATTTATTTTTGTGTGTTGCAATTATAAGGCCTCACTCATACCTGAAAGGGGTCACTTAACCCTAGCTTACTCAATAAAGTAAACTGCTGTTGGATGATCAATTGTGATAGGAATAGTAAAATTACAATTTTTTTCCATTTTTGCAGGCACGCACACAAAAAAATTTAAAAGCATGTGTTCATTATATGCAAAAGGACAATCATTTTGCTCCACAGAAAGTGAGTGTCATAAGTCTTGAAAATTCTAGTAAGCAAACACTGGGCAAAGCCACATAGGTTCATAGGAGATTACTAGGCTAACAGCTTAAAAGCCATTACAAGACTAGCCAATATAACCTTTTACCCAATATATGGCCATAGGAGGATGGCAAAAATTTGTGCATCTACCTTTAGTATCTTACAAATTGTACTATCCATAAGGGGCATATACACTATACCCGGTGTGAATTTGCAATTCCCCATCCAAACTGCATTTGAAGAGGGCCAGGGAAGGGCTCTGCTTAATGTGAATAGGAAGCCTGTTCCAAAAAAGAGGCAATTTCTGAAACACATATCTGTCTCTCCAGCATGTTTGGTTTGAGTCATTGAATAAGTTTAGATCCTTAGACTGGGTGACCCTAGTACTGTTTAACTTGCGGATGTGTAGCAGCTCCATCAGGCTGGATTTGTGATTGCCTTTTAGGTCAGGCATATGTCACCTCTTAATAGTCAGTAGGAAATGGGGTACAGGGATGGGGCTTTTTGTCTATCCATACAAGACATGTTGTTTACAACTGTATTTTCTTTGTGAGGAACATCTGAGGTCACTCCAGCTGCTGTAAGTGGCTAGTCAAGTACATGCCAAGTGTTGCATTGTACTCAGTTATTTGTCTAATGAGGGCTGAGTACAGCAAAACTATAATTCCCTTGGATCTGGATGCCATGCCTTTACTTATAACCCCAGACAGTGTCCACAGTCTTCTGCATTGAAATGTTTTCATGTTTTTTACACACACCTTGAATGCATTACTCTTTTTAAAAAGTACCCAGAATACATAGTCTTTTCAGGAACTCTCCTCAGATTCTCAACATCTGCAACATATAATTAGTCAAATATGTCAAGTTGTCACCTTCTTCCTTAGTCACAAAGTGTAACTGTTCCTTCCATTGTCTGATCAGTTACTACTCTTTTAAATAACTGCATATATCATGACTATGTTGTTAATCTGTGGAAGGCCAGTGTTGTCGTGCACCTATATAAACGTCAGCTGGTAATTATATGCCTGTTAGATTTACAATAAAAACCTCAGCTTTGGCTGGCTAAGAACTTGCTATATTCATCTGGACGTATAAGAGAATTTAAGTACCTTTATTTTATTTCAAAAAATACAGTATTTAAATTCATTTTAACTGTGTGGAAGGAATATTAGCTGAACTGGAAGTTAGTCAGTGTTTGCTGAATTTTGTTATTTGCTAGTAATTACAGGTGTGGGGGTAGTCACATTCTTTGATTTCCTGTCCTTGCCTATTTAAGTGGTACAGTGTGAAATATTTTCTGCTTAAAAACCTCAGCTTTGGCCGGCTAAGAACTTGCTATATTCAACTGGACATATAAGAGAATTTAAGTACCTTTATCTGCTCTTTTTTTTTCAAAAAATACAGTATTTAAATTGATTTTAACTGTGTGGAAGGAATATTAGCTGAACTGGAAGTTAGTCAGGTTTGCTGAATTTTGTTATTTGCTAGTAATTACAGGTGTGGGGGTAGTCACATTCTTTGATTTCCTGTCCTTGCCTATTTAAGTGGTACAGTGTGAAATATTTTCTGCTTAAAAACCTCAGCTTTGGCCGGCTAAGAACTTGCTATATTCAACTGGACGTATAAGAGAATTTAAGTACCTTTATCTGCTCTTTTTTTTTTTCAAAAAAATACAGTCCCCGGGATTCATGAATCTTGCACCAGGCGCACGCATAGCGTAGGCGTTATAATGCCAAATATGGCCGCCGAGCGATTCAGGTACGATCCAATTCCACGTGCACTACCGGCGTATGCCAGATCTGCACAGCCCCCGGCGTAGGAATGCTAATCACCCTATGTGCAGTGTGTCACCATGCAAATGAAGGCATATAGCGATTCATGAAGTGGTGCAGGCGTAGCATAAGCCCACGGCAATGTAAACCAAAAAAAAACGGTTTACATTTACCCAAACATAATATCGGAGTAATGGAAGAGTGTCAGACCCAGGTATCACACTGTTAACATATGCCAATGGCAAAATACACAGACAATGGCATAAGAAAAGATGCACAACACGTAGATAACAACTTAAATGTCATGTCCACAGTAACTCACATCAGAACCGCAGGACATGTGTGCGGAAGGTGCAACATAATGAAATAATATAACAATGTTATAAAATAGCATCGTAATAGAAATCAGGTTTACAGCATAATACACCATGGTATGCATGGAACACCACAACCATGGTGCAAGGGTTGCCAAGGACTCGCGGCAGTCTTCGGCGTGGTAACTATGAATTAGTAGTCAATGCCATGCAAATGAGGCAGATAATACTGAATCGCAAATGTCCCGCCGGAGTAAGGTTGTACCACACGGCGCAGCGGTAAAACACCGAAGAGTGGCTCAGAGGAAATACATGACATCTGCAGAGGGGTGTGCCACCGTAGCAGTAAGAACATTGGAGCATAGCAAACCTGGGCTGTACATCACTAATCAAAGCTGCAGGACCAGGGTGTGGGGTAATAGTTTAGCTGAGAGCACACATTGTGCGCAGAAGTGCATGTGTACGAGGATGACAACGTTCCCGAAACATAGTAATCTGACGCACGCCCCACAAACAATATCAGAAACAGGAAGGTGATGTGAAGAATATAAGGAAATGCAGAAGAAGTGTAATTGGAGTACTAATGAGCAATCAACACTAATCAACCCACGAAGGCCAATCAACGGCAGCTGACAACTCTGCATGCAGAAACCTGCAAAACAGGATAGGGGAGGCATATGAATGCAAAGAAAGTAGGGGAGGTAGCAGATTGCAAAGATAGAAGACCTGACACAGCAGAGCAAAGCAGACTGGCAGCACAATGGCAGTAGCACACAAAACGCATGATATGCCATGTCCATGAAAGTACAAATGACAGTGCTCTGCAGGATGCATGCCAGAAAATGGTAGGTGCAACGTGCAGAAATAGCAAGGGAAGGTCGAAAGGTAATCCATGGCAGGCAAAATTAATTCAACACCAAAGGCAACACCGTTGTAGTTCCATCGGTAAAACACGGAAGATAACCCTTAGATACGGCCATACAAACACACCCTATGACATCATCGGTGTGCACAACACAATAGTATAAAGTGTGAATGCACACAACACACAGCCGTGTATTCCCAAACACCGCACCATAGGTGTAAACACACGGGGAACTTTTAAAATGTACATGTTGGGTGCTGGCATAGCTGTGATCCATCAGCATGTGTTAGAGACAGATGGTGTTGTGGAGGAGGATGCCGACAACCACCACAGGCCTCGGAGGAGAAGGAGAGTGTTCAGACCAAGGGTAACCTACCAGGGGCTACATGACCTGGAGATAGTAGAGCATTACAGGGTGGACAGGGACATGTTACAGCAAATAGTGGAGCTGTGCCGGCCATGCCTGAGAACAAGAAACAACAGAGGGGAACCCATCTCAGTGGACACAAAGGTATGTGTAAGCTTGCGAATACTGGCCACAGGTACCTTTCAAAGGCCAACTGGAGATATAATGGGCATCTCACAGGCATCAGCATCCAGGGTACTACACCAGTTCCTGGATGCCATGTTACCACATGCCAATGAGCATATATACTTCCCCAGATCTCAGGAGGATTTGGCTAGCAATATGCACCACATCCACCGTGTGGCACAATACCCGGAGGTACTGGATGCGATAGACTGTACGCACATACAAATCAAGTCACCACCTGGTGAGCAGGGTAGACAAACCACAAGGGATTCCACTCCATCAATTGCCAGGTCATGTGCAATGCCCAGGGCATTATCATGGATGTGTGTGCTGGCAGCCCTGGAAGCTACCACGACTCCCATATCTGGCATGCCTCACAGCTGTATCAGGTATTTGTCAGGGGGGACATCCCACAAGGCCATCTCGTGGGCGATGCTGGCTATGCCCTGGAGCCGTGGATGATGACTCCCATCAGAAATGCAAACACACACATGCAAGAACGCCATAATGAGGCACACGCACAAACCAGAATAATCATAGAGCGTGTGTTCGGGATGCTGAAATCACGGTTCTGGTGCTTGGATACAGCTGGTGGAGCCTTGCAGTACTCTCCAGGCACATGTGCCCACATATTCATAGTATGTGCCATGATACATAATGTGATCCTGCGGAAGCAGCTGCTGCAGGGACATAATGGCGAAGGGCCACAAAGCCCACCACAATTGCCAAGGCCAGTCCAGGCACAGAGGGTTCCAGACCATGAACACACTGTGCCAGCCCCAGTAGGCAGACAGAAGCGTACCCAATATGCCTACGCCTTGGCAAAGAGGGAACGTATAGCACATACTCTGACAGCGTAGGCCCCATGGACTGACACCTCCCCACCTGCACACACAGTGAAATGGATGGCACACAAACATGACCACCTGTAAATTGTAATGTATGAGTGGCCGTATGTGTGACTCCTACATAGGCAACCCCCAAACACTGTAAACCCAACAGCCAGTGGAACATGTAACGCCAGCACCTGAACAGTATGTGAGTCCTACAGCATATGTCGTTGCTATGTGCCTGCCACGTTCGCCGCAAGATGTATATATATATAAATATATATATATATATATATATATATATATATATATATATATATATATATATATATATATATATATATATATATATATATAGATATATATATATATAGATATATATGTACACATATACATATATATAATACAGATAAGAAAGGGAATTAGAGGGATATAAGGTGACTGAGATGTATCCAGCGATATCTGTAAATATTATAGATAGTGCAACGATAATCTGAACATCTGGGAGGTTCAAAATAATAGGATACCACCAACCATGGAATGTGTAACATACCGATATGCATAACCGCGAGGCTGAAAGACCGACAGAACACAGTACTGTAACAGTACATGCGCGTGTAATACTATGATGATATGAAGGGAGAGTTAGTCACTGCTGCCGGTGTTGCGGTCCACGTAGGTACTGTGTGCAATCGTCCCCGTGAGTGCCGTAGTATGTGTACGTGTGCGTTGAGGGTGCCATGTGCATCGCTGTGTGAGTGTAATGTGTGTGTATCTGCAGCATGTGTATGTTGGTGCCAAGTTAGAGGCAGATCAGAATATTAGGTGTAGGCATACGGTAAACTAGCCTCAGGCATATGTACACTACTAGTCCCAGAGTAGTAGTGACAGCCCCACCCTGGCTAGATGTGTCCTGACATAGAATGATACAAAGTGAAAATGTTCCAGATGGTAGCACAGGAATATTCTCCATACTCCAAGCCGGTCACAAGTGGTGTCCCACAGGGCTCGGTCCTTGGCCCCCTATTGTTCGGCATCTACTTCTCAGAAGTACAGGCCAACATGGGAGGACTTTGGCTGACAAAGTTTGCAGACGACTGCAAACTGGGCGCCATAGTGGAAAGTGCATCGGACACAGATATCCTTCAGAGGGGACTCACGGAAACAGATAGCTGGTGCCAGAGCCATGGCCTGAAGTTAAACGCCAAAAAATGTATAGTCATACCCTTCTGGAAAAACAAGGTAACCCCAAGCTACCATATAGGTGGCAATCCGCTAAGCACAGAAGAGGTTATCAGGGACCTGGGGACCCAGGTTGACAGTGGCCTTACTTTTGACACTCACGTTGCTAAAGTGGTTAGAAAGACCTTCTACATTGCCCACCTGATCATGAAGGGATTCACATCCAGATCTAGTGAGGTCATTGTTCCCCTGTACTCTTCACTTATCAGACCAATGATCGAGTACAATGCCCCATTCGGGATGTATCTCACCCGACATCTGCAGCAATTGGAGAGACCCCAAAAGTTCCTCACCAAAAGGATAAAGGGACTCCAAAATCTGTCATATGCTGCCAGATTGAAGAAACTCCAGCTCTATTCAGTCGCATACCGTCTGCTCAGAGGTGACATGTGCCTGACATACAAGGCCATGTCCAACCCGGAATTGATGGGCATGCTCCACCTCAACAAATCCAAATCCACCAGAACCACTAGAGCAAGTGACTTAAACCTTAGCACGGACATAAATAGGACGTGCTGGAGGGATAGATTTATCACTCAGGACTCCCTATGCTGTGGAATAAAATCCCAGGCCATGTTAGGCAGAGCACCTCGCTGGCTCTGTTCAAGAGAAATCTTGACCTGTGGATGGGAGATTGTAGGTGTACCCCGGGAATCATCTCTGGGTCACTGCTGGACAGAGGTGCAACAAACTAATGGGCACAGTATTTTTCCATATAAGGGGTGGCGTAAGCCACAAAACTTTGGGCTAGGCTTATAAATGCCTTAGGGCAGATAGCCTAGTATAAACCTATGAACCTATGAACCTATAAGAAATGTAAAAGACGTATGTAATAGTCATGCCGGTATGTACAACACTGATATGTTACATGCAATATGATACGTTGGCAAAGTCACACAGCAATAGGTATGTATCGCAGAAAAAAGTATGTGCTACCTCAGTACTGACCATGGCTACGTGTTGGCCCGTAAACACCGCTGTGTGTTCCACAAGTGTCAAACAATTCCCATATGAATATGTGGCAACCACTGGCAAACAGGCTATTTCAACAACATGACCACAATGACTGCAAATATCTGGGACAGAAAGACAAGGGATAGATGTCACGTACACATAGCCGCTGATATACCACATAAGTTATGGAGGTATACATGCATCAAGCTCACCTGCAGACAATATTGAAACCAATTAACAACAGCCCAACCTACAATCCCATAACAAAAGACTATTAACTGTTAACTCTCCAAGTAGGGATGGAGCACACAGACAACTATACTGTTTATGTAGAGATGCAAGGCCCATAAACCGTATCCGTTACGTACAACCACCGATATCCCCCACTGTAGATAATAAAGCAATACAAACCGTAATAGCAGCACAAACATACAGTCAATCAATGACATCTGCATAACCACAACATATCGCGTGGGAGACACAATTAAAGGCAGATGCATAATTGCAAGCATTGTATAAAGGAAGAAAACAGCCATGTTACAGTTTTTGAATGCAATACTCCATTATCATTCGTCGGCACGACAGGTACACCCACATGTTGAACCAAATACTACACCTGTCACACACAATCCACGGGTGACATGAATTCAAAATATACTTGTCCCTATGCATAGCAGTTGCAGTTACACATAACATAACACAATACAGACCATCTCCACGAAGGTAGGGCAAATAGCCAACGCCCAGGTGTAGAATCCAATTATACCCCAGTGTCAATGCGTAATTTCCGAATGGAGTAGATGCACAGATGATATGCACGTAATTACTCATTGAGGAACAGCAATTGGTGGGATGAATTCACATGTTGCAGGTATCGACGTATATAAGGATGACTCTCAAGATATTCAAACCATACGCTCATACTGAAAAAGTGTCATACTATCGAAAGTACTGAAAACAAAAGGAAATGACAAAACAATAAACTAAACGAAATGAAACACCAACAAGGTATGTAGAACACACGATATGTAAGGTTGTGTAACGCATGATCTGTATTAATAAGTTGTACTGTATGTGAATGGTGGTTATAATTAATTACACTTGTCCGTAATGCATAAAGTGGTGAAAGGTAGTTATGTAGTGATGTCTTGCTGAGCATACCAATGCTTGTAGAAACCGTGTGTACAGCAGTGGGACATTATGTACAGCAGAGACACCACAAGGGATGCTACAGGAGGGCATTAAAGAGAACAATGCCATACCACATGCTGTTGCTGGTAGTGGATGTCCAACAAGTAAGTGCCATAGCAGGGGATAGTACATGTATGTATACTGTCACAGCACACATGTGTATGGGCCTATACCGTTGATGACATATGTAAGGTGTGGCCGCGCATGTATGCTCTGCATTAGGGGATACTATGTGAAATATGTGTAATGTATAGTTGTCTAGGTAGATATGACAGATATCCTACACAGTATCACAGGAATACCATGCATAACACAGGTATCACCTATTGGTATGTACAATAACAGGATACATATGGCCTGTAGGTATGGGACATAGTAGTAGCATGATAGCTACTCTAAATGGAAGGGACACCAAGTAACCATGCACAAAGGACTTGTAGTAGCTGCACAGGTGCATAGTGGGCTACAATGCAGTCTGGCAAGTCCATGTGTAAGCACATGTACAGTGTGCACAGTACTGTCACCTCTCCATGGTAGTGTCCTGTGAACAGCAGAGGCAGGTGTCAACTGCACCTCTACACAGTACAGCTGCTGTGGTGATACCAGGACTACACATGGCTATATATTATCTTAGCTCCTGTAATAAGGATTAAAATAATTTTTTAATATATATCTATATTCCCCTAAACTTGCCACTTAAATGTTACCATGGAAGAAATCCTAAACTCACTAATATTATCAAGGGTGAATTAATTATTAAGTCACGACATACCAGGGAAGCAAAGATACCATAATCTAAACTCATTCTCTAACACTCATTTATTCACCTTGCGATACTCAGCACCATAATACACTATAATACACACAACCTGTTGTAGGGAGAATAACTTGTATCCTTATTTATGAATTAGTGCATATCAGCATAGCATATAAAATGACTGGATCTCATTTATTCACCTTGTGATACTCAGCACCATAATGCACAAGACCTGTTGTAGGAGAATACTTTAACTTTTATCCTTATTTATGAATTTGGGAATACCAATGTAGCAGATAAAATGACTGACACCTGCAGTAACTGTCTTCCTACCTTTGTTCACCTCGTGTTAAAACAAGAAGAACGAAGCACAGTGCTATGTTTCTCTCTCACATTATGAATTTATTTAATTCTCCTCTCTTCTCTTCAGGGCATTTATTCAACACACTTGCATCACTTTTAACTCAACATGGCAGTTCACTTCTTCATTTTGGTTGTCGTTTTTTGCTTATCATCATTGTTTAATCCATTGAGACAAGTTAAAGCTTTGTTTAACTTTAAAAATATTATTATCTCATAGTTATTTACCCAATTCTTCCAACTAATAGCATCCTCTAAAAGGTATAAAAGAAGCTAAAATAAATACACTGTCCTTGCCATCTAATTACCAGTACACCTCATGGGATCCTGTCTTCTGCTTCACATCCTACCTCGCTATGTCACTACTGTCCCATCTATGGGTGCATGTAATTCAAACATCTTAATGTTGAAAGCAATATTATTCCATACAGATTCTTTTCTGAATCCTTAGAAGCTTAACTTCTTGCAGAGCTAAGTGTCATTAACTGGTCCCCTTTTCACCTTTTAACTGATGCTGATGAAGCCTTACAGCTCTTCACAAATAAATTAAAATTGACAATCATTAAAGTATTACCTGTTACTATTAGAAGATTCAAGGAAAACAGTCTTGTCTAGGCACACCTATTAGGTAAGCTATAAAATCCTGAGATTTTACACTGAAATCCTGGGAAAAAAATCCTCTCAGCAATCTGAACACTTCACTTTCTTCACATTAAGAACAAAAAGCAGACCCCAACCAAAGAATACAAGGCTCATTTCCTTAAAACAAACAGCATCTTTTGTCAATCAAATCTCACTGTTTCAGGCAACATATGAAGGATATAGCCGATATTAACTCTCATGCACAAAGTAAAAACACTGTTAAAATTTAAAATATCTTGCTCCAACAGATCAAAGATGTGTCAACAATTTTTAGCAACCTCCATCCAAGCAAATCACTTTCACTGAACACTGTATCTTCATTCAGCTTCAAGCAAGTTACTGTCAAAGAAGCTAAGGTCCTTCCAAAATTAGAAAAAAACATCTTTAATGCATTCCATCCTTATTTCTCAAGTTATCAGTTGACAATAGAGCCAACGCCGCTTACTTTAATCTTTCTCTCCACTGACATACATAGCCTATTCCTAAGTACCAACTCATTTCCATCACACAGGACTTAAGGCCAAGCTCAATCATTTGATCCCCTTAGCAATAATATCCGGAAAGTAAATGCACATAGAAATGATAGAGTATAACAATAGGTATGGCATCCTTATTAACTTACAACATGGATTTAGAGAAGCACAGCACTCTTACTGCACTATATATTGCTACCCATCACATTTAAAGAACTTGAGAGGAAGGTAACCTAACATTTTGAATTTCATTGACCTGAAAAGGGGTTTTGAAGGTGTTAATTACAACCTACTCATTCAAAAAATTGAAGAGCTAGCATTATCTATCAAAAGAAGCTTTTTTCCATTCTAAATTATGGCTGCATGCTCTTTGTTGGCAGCTTTACCTCCTGTGTCCAATAAAGCTCATTTTTTTGGCCTAACATTATCTCTCTGTTTATTAACAATACCATCACAACTATTTATCCTTCCTCAATATTGTTATATGTCAGTGATGTCCTCCTCTCTCAGTTATCCTCTCTCTCACCAATCTTCAGAAATCATGGAGAATGACTTCACCTCCATCTTCTCTTATTTTGTTAATAATAGCTATCCACTAAACCCAGCCAAATCAGCTATAGTATTATTTGCCTGTTCACCAAAAACTTGAAAGCATTCTAGCACTGATCTCAATAAAAACAAAATTCCCTAGACTTTCATCTATCAGTACCCAGGTCTTCATCTAGCCCCATCTCTAAGTTTCTCCCTTCATACCAAATACATAGTTGAAGAACTCCCCAGACAGCTAAAAGCATGCTATTCAGTCTCCGGTCACATTACTCCTGATGTTAGCTCTGCCTTAGACCAAGCAGTTTTTACTCATAGATAGAATATGTTCCCTTCTTACAGCACTTAACTAAGCCATCGACACTAACCACCTCAACACCACTTTGATTAGAAAGTGTTGCTTCAGTGCCCTTTCTTTTAACAGAGAATATTATTGCACGTCCTTAAAGAAGGCCATCTTTTATCCTAATTTGTAAAGTGATAATTTGCAGATATTGTCCCTCACTTTCCAATCAACTATGTATTAAAACTACAGTATACAAGAAACCTGATGAGAATGTATGACAATGACAAGATCTGTAATAGTGTCACATTGTATAAGCATTGTTGTTACTTTTATTGTATACTCAGTCTGTTTGTAACCTATGTCTGTATTCTTCTGTACAATCCTTATATTAGTAACATTTATTTTTGTGTGTTGCAATTATAAGGCCTCACTCATACCTGAAAGGGGTCACTTAACCCTGGCTTACTCAATAAAGTAAACTGCTGTTGGATGATCAATTGTGATAGGAATAGTAAAATTACAATTTTTTTCCATTTTTGCAGGCACGCACACAAAAAAAATTAAAAGCATGTGTTCATTATATGCAAAAGGACAATCATTTTGCTCCACAGAAAGTGAGTGTCATAAGTCTTGAAAATTCTAGTAAGCAAACACTGGGCAAAGCCACATAGGTTCATAGGAGATTACTAGGCTAACAGCTTAAAAGCCATTACAAGACTAGCCAATATAACCTTTTACCCAATATATGGCCATAGGAGGATGGCAAAATTTGTGCATCTACCTTTAGTATCTTACAAATTGTACTATCCATAAGGCATATACACTATACCAGTGTGAATTTGCAATTCCATCCAAACTGCATTTGAAGAGGGCCAGGGAAGGGCTCTGCTTAATGTGAATAGGAAGCCTGTTCCAAAGAAGAGGCAATTTCTGAAACACATATCTGTCTCTCCAGCATGTTTGGTTTGAGTCATTGAATAAGTTTAGATCCTTAGACTGGGTGACCCTAGTACTGTTTAACTTATGGATGTGTAGCAGCTCCATCAGGCTGGATTTGTGATTGCCTTTTAGGTCAGGCATATGTCACCTCTTAATAGTCAGTAGGAAATGGGGTACAGGGATGGGGCTTTTTGTCTATCCATACAAGACATGTTGTTTACAACTGTATTTTCTTTGTGAGGAACATCTGAGGTCACTCCAGCTGCTGTAAGTGGCTAGTCAAGTACATGCCAAGTGTTGCATTGTACTCAGTTATTTGTCTAATGAGGGCTGAGTACAGCAAAACTATAATTCCCTTGGATCTGGATGCCATGCCTTTACTTATAACCCCAGACAGTGTCCACAGTCTTCTGCATTGAAATGTTTTCATGTTTTTTACACACACCTTGAATGCATTACTCTTTTTAAAAAGTACCCAGAATACATAGTCTTTTCAGGAACTCTCCTCAGACTCTCAACATCTGCAACATATAATTAGTCAAATATGTCAAGTTGTCACCTTCTTCCTTAGTCACAAAGTGTAACTGTTCCTTCCATTGTCTGATCAGTTACTACTCTTTTAAATAACTGCATATATCATGACTATGTTGTTAATCTGTGGAAGGCCAGTGTTGTCGTGCACCTATATAAACGTCAGCTGGTAATTATATGCCTGTTAGATTTACAATAAAAACCTCAGCTTTGGCTGGCTAAGAACTTGCTATATTCATCTGGACGTATAAGAGAATTTAAGTACCTTTATTTTATTTCAAAAAATACAGTATTTAAATTCATTTTAACTGTGTGGAAGGAATATTAGCTGAACTGGAAGTTAGTCAGTGTTTGCTGAATTTTGTTATTTGCTAGTAATTACAGGTGTGGGGTAGTCACATTCTTTGATTTCCTGTCCTTGCCTATTTAAGTGGTACAGTGTGAAATATTTTCTTCTTAAAACCTCAGCTTTGGCTAAGAACTTGCTATATTCAATTGGACATATAAGAGAATTTAAGTACCTTTATCTGCTCTTTTTTTTCAAAAATTACAGTATTTAAATTGATTTTAACTGTGTGGAAGGAATATTAGCTGAACTGGAAGTTAGTCAGTGTTTGCTGAATTTTGTTATTTGCTAGTAATTACAGGTGTGGGGGTAGTCACATTCTTTGATTTCCTGTCCTTGCCTATTTAAGTGGTACAGTGTGAAATATTTTCTGCTTAAAAACCTCAGCTTTGGCGGCTAAGAACTTGCTATATTCAACTGGACGTATAAGAGAATTTAAGTACCTTTATCTGCTCTTTTTTTTTTCAAAAAAATACATTCCCCGGGATTCATGAATCTTGCGCCAGGCGCACGCATAGCGTAGGCGTTATAATGCCAAATATGGCCGCCGAGCGATTCAGGTACGATCCAATTCCACGTGCACTACCAGCGTATGCCAGATCTGCACAGCCCCTGGCGTAGGAATGCTAATCACTCTATGTGCAGTGTGTCACCATGCAAATGAAGGCATATAGCGATTCATGAAGTGGTGCAGGCGTAGCATAAGCCCACGGCAATGTAAACCAAAAAACACAGTTTACATTTACCCAAACATAATATCGGAGTAATGGAAGAGTGTCAGACCCAGGTATCACACTGTTAACATATGCCAATGGCGAAATACACAGACAATGGCATAAGAAAAGATGCACAACATGTAAATAACAACTTAAATGTCATGTCCACAGTAACTCACATCAGAACCGCAGGACATGTGTGCGGAAGGTGCAACATAATGAAATAATATAACAATGTTATAAAATAGCATCGTAATAGAAATCAGGTTTACAGCATAATACACCATGGTATGCATGGAACACCACAACCATGGTGCAAGGGTTGCCAAGGACTCGCGGCAGTCTTCAGCGTGGTAACTATGAATTTGTAGTCAATGCCATGCAAATAAGGCAGATAATACTGAATCGCAAATGTCCCACCGGAGTAAGGTTGTACCACATGGCGCAGCGGTAAAACACCGAGGAGTGGCTCAGAGGAAATACATGACATCTGCAGAGGGGTGTGCCACCGTAGCAGTAAGCACATTGGAGCATAGCAAACCTGGGCTGTACATCACTAATCAAAGCTGCAGAACCGGGGTGTGGGGTAATAGTTTAGCTGAGAGCACACATTGTGCGCAGAAGTGCATGTGTACGAGGATGACAACGTTCCCGAAACCTAGTAATCTGACGCACGCCCCGCAAACAATATCGGAAACATGAAGGTGATGTGAAGAATATAAGGAAATGCGGAAGAAGTTTAATTGGAGTACTAATGAGCAATCAACACTAATCAACCCACGAAGGCCAATCAACGGCAGCTGACAACTCTGCATGCAGAAACCTGCAAAACAGGATAGGGGAGGCATATGAATGCAAAGAAAGTAGGGGAGGTAGCAGATTGCAAAGATAGAAGACCTGACACAGCAGAGCAAAGCAGACTGGCAGCACAATGGCAGTAGCACACAAAACGCATGATATGCCATGTCCATGAAAGTACAAATGACAGTGCTCTGCAGGATGCATGCCAGAAAATGGTAGGTGCAATGTGCAGAAATAGCAAGGGAAGGTCGAAAGGTAATCCATGGCAGGCAAAAGTAATTCAACACCAAAGGCAACACCGTTGTAGTTCCATCGGTAAAACACGGAAGATAACCCTTAGATACGGCCGTACAAACACACCCTATGACATTATCGGTGTGCACAGCACAACAGTATAAAGTGTGAATGCACACAACACACAGCCGTGTATTCCCAAACACCGCACCATAGGTGTAAACACACGGGGAACTTTTAAAATGTACATGTTGGGTGCTGCTATAGCTGTGATCCATCAGCATGTGTTAGAGACAGATGGTGTTGTGGAGGAGGATGCCGACAACCACCACAGGCCTCGGAGGAGAAGGAAAGTGTTCAGACCAAGGGTAACCTACCAGGGGCTACACGACCTGGAGATAGTAGAGCGTTACAGGGTGGACAGGGACATGTTACAGCAAATAGTGGAGCTGTGCCGGCCATGCCTGAGAACAAGAAACAACAGAGGGGAACCCAGCCCAGTGGACACAAAGGTATGTGTTGCGAATACTGGCCACAGGTACCTTTCAAAGGCCAACTGGAGATATAATGGGCATCTCACAGGCATCAGCATCCAGGGAACTACACCAGTTCCTGGATGCCATGTTACCACATGCCAATGAGCATATATACTTCCCCAGATCTCAGGAGGATTTGGCTAGCAATATGCACCACTTCCACCGTGTGGCACAATACCCGGAGGTACTGGGTGCGATAGACTGTACGCACATAGAAATCAAGTCACCACCTGGTGAGCAGGGTAGACGCTACATAAACCACAAGGGATTCCACTCCATCAATTGCCAGGTCATGTGCAATGCCCAGGGCATTATCATGGATGTGTGTGCTGGCAGCCCTGGAAGCTACCACGACTCCCATATCTGGCATGCCTCACAACTGTATCAGGTATTTGTCAGGGGGGACATCCCACAAGGCCATCTCGTGGGGGATGCTGGCTATGCCCTGGAGCCGTGGATGATGACTCCCATCAGAAATGCAAACACACACATGCAAGAACGCCATAATGAGGCACACGCACAAACCAGAATAATCATAGAGCGTGTGTTCGGGATGCTGAAATCACGGTTCCGGTGCTTGGATACAGCTGGTGGAGCCTTGCAGTACGCTCCAGGCACATGTGCCCACATATTCATAGTATGTGCCATGATACATAATGTGATCCTGCGGAAGCAGCTGCTGCAGGGACATAATGGCGAAGGGCCACAAAGCCCACCACAATTGCCAAGGCCAGTCCAGGCACAGAGGGTTCCAGACCATGAACACACTGTGCCAGCCCCAGTAGGCAGACGGAAGCGTACCCAATATGCCTACGCCTTAGTATAGCACATACTCTGACAGCGTAGGCCCCATGGACTGACACCTCCCCACCTGCACACACAGTGAAATGGATGGCACACAAACATGACCACCTGTAAATTGTAATGTATGGGTGGCCGTATGTGTGACTCCTACATAGGCAGCCCCCAAACACTGTAAACCCAACAGCCAGTGGAACATGTAACGCCAGCACCTGAACAGTACGTGAGTCCTACAGCATATGGCGTTGCTATGTGCCTGCCACGTTCACCGCAAGATGTATATATATATAAATATATATATATATATATATATATATATATATATATATATATATATATATCTATATATATATATATATATATATATATATATATATATATATATATATATATATATATATATATATATATATATATATATATATAGATATATATGTACACATATACATATATATAATACAGATAAGAAAGGGAATTAGTGGGATATAAGGTGACTGAGATGTATCCAGCGATATCTGTAAATATTATAGATAGTGCAACGAAAATCTGAACATCTGGGAGGTTCAAAATAATAGGATACCGCCAACCATGGAACGTGTAACATACCGATATGCATAACCGCGAGGCTGAAAGACCGACAGAACACAGTACTGTAACAGTACATGCGCGTGTAATACTATGATGATATGAAGGGAGAGTTAGTCACTGCTGCTGGTGTTGCGGTCCACGTAGGTACTGTGTGCAATCGTCCCCGTGAGTGCCGTAGTATGTGTACGTGTGCGTTGAGGGTGCCGTGTGCGTCGCTGTGTGAGTGTAATGTGTGTGTGTCTGCAGCATGTGTATGTTGGTGCCAAGTTAGAGGCAGATCAGAATATTAGGTGTAGGCATATGGTAAACTAGCCTCAGGCATATGTTCACTACTAGTCCCAGAGTAGTAGTGACAGCCTCATCCTGGCTAGATGTGTCCTGACATAGAATGATACAAAGTGAAAATGTTCCAGATGGTAGCACAGGAATATTCTCCATACTCCAAGCCGGTCACAAGTGGTGTCCCACAGGGCTTGGTCCTTGGCCCCCTATTGTTCGGCATCTACTTCTCAGAAGTACAGGCCAACATGGGAGGACTTTGGCTGACAAAGTTTGCAGACGACTGCAAACTGGGCACCATAGTGAAAAGTGCATCGGACACAGATATCCTTCAGAGGGGACTCACGGAAACAGATAGCTGGTGCCAGAGCCATGGCCTGAAGTTAAACGCCAAAAAATGTATAGTCATACCCTTCTGGAAAAACAAGGTAACCCCAAGCTACTATATAGGTGGCAATCCACTAAGCACAGAAGAGGTTATCAGGGACTTGGGGACCCAGGTTGACAATGGCCTTACTTTTGACACTCACGTTGCTAAAGTGGTTAGAAAGACCTTCTACATTGCCCACCTGATCATGAAGGGATTCACATCCAGATCTAGTGAGGTCATTGTTCCCCTGTACTCTTCACTTATCAGACCAATGATCGAGTACAATGCCCCATTCGGGATGTATCTCACCTGACATCTGCAGCAATTGGAGAGACCCCAAAAGTTCCTCACCAAAAGGATAAAGGGACTCCAAAATCTGTCATATGCTGCCAGATTGAAGAAACTCCAGCTCTATTCAGTCGCATACCGTCTGCTCAGAGGTGACATGTGCCTGACATACAAGGCCATGTCCAACCCGGAATTGATGGGCATGCTCCACCTCAACAAATCCAAATCCACCAGAACCACTAGAGCAAGCATCTTAAACCTTAGCACGGACATAAATAGGACGTGCTGGAGGGATAGATTTATCACTCAGAGACTCCCTATGCTGTGGAATAAAATCCCAGGCCATGTTAGGCAGAGCACCTCGCTGGCTCTGTTCAAGAGAAATCTTGACCTGTGGATGGGAGATTGTAGGTGTACCCCGGGAATAATCTCTGGGTCACTGCTGGACAGGGGCGCAACAAACTAATGGGCACAGTATTTTTCCATATAAGGGGTGGCGTAAGCCACAAAACTTTGGGCTAGGCTTATAAATGCCTTAGGGCAGATAGCCTAGTATAAACCTATGAACCTATGAACCTATAAGTAATGTAAAAGACGTATGTAATAGTCATGCCGGTATGTACAACACTGATATGTTACATGCAATATGATACGTTGGCAAAGTCACACAGCAATAGGTATGTATCGCGGAAAAAAGTATGTGCTACCTCAGTACTGACCATGGCTACGTGTTGGCCCGTAAACACCGCTGTGTGTTCCACAAGTGTCAAACAATTCCCATATGAATATGTGGCAACCACTGGCAAACAGGCTATTTCAACAACATGACCACAATGACTGCAAATATCTGGGACAGAAAGACAAGGGATAGTTGTCACGTACACATAGCCGCTGATATACCACATAAGTTATGGAGGTATACATGCATCAAGCTCACCTGCAGACAATATCGAAACCAATTAACAACAGCCCAACCTACAATCCCATAACAAAAGACTATTAACTGTTAACTCTCCAAGTAGGGATGGAGCACACAGACAACTATACTGTTTATGTAGAGATGCAAGGCCCATAAACCGTATCCGTTACGTACAACCACCGATATTCCCCACTGTAGATAATAAAGAAATACAAACCATAATAGCAGCACAAACATACAGTCAATCAATGACATCTGCATAACCACAACATATCGCGTGGGAGACACAATTAAAGGCAGATGCATAATTGCATGCATTGTATAAAGGAAGAAAACAGCCATGTTACAGTTTTTGAATGCAATACTCCATTATCATTCGTCGGCACGACAGGTACACCCACATGTTGAACCAAATACTACACCTGTCACACACAATCCACAGGTGACATGAATTCAAAATATACTTGTCCCTATGCATAGCAGTTGCAGTTACACATAACATAACACAATACAGACCATCTCCACGAAGGTAGGGCAAATAGCCAATGCCCAGGTGTAGAATCCAATTATACCCCAGTGTCAATGCGTAATTTCCGAATGGAGTAGATGCACAGATGATATGCACGTAATTACTCACTGAGGAACAGCAATTGGCGGGATGAATTCACATGTTGCAGGTATCGACGTATATAAGGATGACTCTCAAGATATTCAAACCATACGCTCATACTGAAAAAGTGTCATACTATCGAAAGTACTGAAAACAAAAGGAAATGACAAAACAATAAACTAAACGAAATGAAACACCAACAAGGTATGTAGAACACACGATATGTAAGGTTGTGTAACGCATGATCTGTATTAATAAGTTGTACTGTATGTGAATGGTGGTTGTAATTAATTACACTTGTCCATAATGCATAAAGTGGTGAAAGGTAGTTATGTAGTGATGTCTTGCTGAGCATACCGATGCTTGTAGAAACCGTGTGTACAGCAGTGGGACATTATGTACACAGCAGAGACACCACAAGGGATGCTACAGGAGGGCATTAAAGAGAACAATGCCATACCACATGCTGTTGCTGGTAGTGGATGTCCAACAAGGAAGTGCCATAGCAGGGGATAGTACATGTATGTATACTGTCACAGCATGCATGTGTATGGGCATATACCGTTGATGACATATGTAAGGTGTGGCCGACGTGCAAGTATGCTCTGCATTAGGGATACTATGTGAAATATGTGTAATGTATAGTTGTCTAGGTAGATATGACAGATATCCTACACAGTATCACAGGCATATCATGCATAACACAGGTATCACCTATTGGTATGTACAATAACAGGATACATATGGCCTGTAGGTATGGGACATAGTAGTAGCATGATAGCTACTCTAAATGGAAGGGACACCAAGTAACCATGCACAAAGGACTTGTAGTAGCTGCACAGGTGCATAGTGGGCTACAATGCAGTCTGGCAAGTCCATGTGTAAGCACATGTACAGTGTACACAGTACTGTCACCTCTCCATGGTAGTGTCCTGTGAACAGCAGAGGCAGGTGTCAACTGCACCTCTACACAGTACAGCTGCTGTGGTGATACCAGGACTACATGTGCCACCCAAACAGCAAGGGAGGTATCACATGAACAGTGCTACTGTGTGTCCCTGCGGGATGTACACAGGACCTATGTTCCACAGCATGGTGTGTGTTAGGTTTGTGGATGTAACACAGAAGCACAGCCCATGCAGTGTGGTGTGTGTGCACATATCCAGGAGCATTTTGTTCACAGTGCCCACCGCAGATGTCATGTATGAGGAGTATATGCATCAATAATGTGGTGGACCTGGGCCGTGTCAGAGCAGAAGAAGACACCCCTGAGTATGTGGTATGCAGATGTGTACAGATGTGTTGTCCGTAGTTCAGCCACATATGTAAACTGTCTGAGCTCAGTAAACATCATGGCATGTCAATGTTGTGCCATGTAAAGCTGTAGCTGTTGTTGAAGGTACACCATAAATGTGGTATTGTACCCTTGACTGTGTGTAGATGTGTGTAGTTCACAGGTACAATGGCTACCTATGTACCAGCATCACACACAGTACAGATAGGTGTGGCCTTGAAGAAGGATATCCATGCCACAGTGGAATACGGTAACCACAGGACTGTGTGTGACATATGTATTAACTGCAACCATGTACAATGTGATATGTATGTAGGGGACCACTATCCATGTGATAGTCAGTGGGTGAATGTTGTTATGCAAAGGTGATGTGCATGCACCTTGTGTCATGCATCTTGATGCCATGATACTCATATGAAGTATCTGTCACACTGACACCTGTATGGTTGGTATCAGTATGAGCTGGTGGAGCAATAATGGTGCTTGGTATGTAGGTGTTTGAAATCTAGGCATGGACAGTACTCTGTGACATCATGTTCTGTATGTAAGCATATAGTGAACATGAGTGGCCCTATGACTGAGGACTGTGTAATGCAATATGTACCTGACATGTAGTAGGTACTATGGTATGCTGGCACCACTGTGTTTACTGCCCATGAGCCACATAGCATAACATCCTGAGACACAGGGTATGATGTGCAGGTGGATGTGTATGTTGTGAATACCAGAATGTGGAATGGTGCTGAAAGGCAATGTGAGGACAATGTATGATGTGTTGACCTCCGTACCATCATCAACTGCCCTAGCAACTGTATGACAGGTGCCCAGCATGTGTATATGCGTTGCTGTGGCATTCACAAGCCCACCCCGGGTGCTAGGAAAGGACTGGAGGCCATCAATGTCTGTGGGAATCACGTTCCTGATGATGTGCCCCATCGCCATGCAGAATGGTCCAGTCAGGAGTGTATGACTACAGTCCCACTCATGCAATGCAGTGCCACCTGTGTGTAGTGCGATAAATGCTGCTGTGCGGCATTCAGGGTCTACAATGTCCGACAAAAGGCTAGCAGTGAATATAGTGGCCTGGTGTGGAGACATATACTGAACAGGTTGGTGGGACATTACAGCCAGAGATATTGGAAGGTGACATTGGGCCAGTGTCCCAGGACATATTGTGTGTATGTCAGTACTGTGTATGTGACCACAGGGACACTACAATGTTCATGTATGGATTGTGACCCTGTAGTGAGTGAGAGGGTGTATTGTCGGTAAGTACGCCATCGCCTGGCACGTTGCCAAAATTACCTCGGTCTGCAATGTTTGGTTGACTGTTGTATGTGACATCAGATGTGGATGTTGCCAAAGAATACTGACATACCACCACAATGCCTGAGGCCCCACACCGTAATGTGTGGCAGTCATGTTTAGGTAGCTAGCCTTGGCGTATGTGATGATGGACCTTGTGGACCCACCATGGCTGATAAGTGATGCACCCCACACATGTGAATTTACACCACTGTGCAACAGCCTGTACCTGTGGTTGTGCATCGTATGTTCATGGAACATGACCACCACAGTGGCGTCCGTTATCTGGTCAGTACCGCCATGTCTCTGTGTGGAATAGCATGATTCCCTTCAATTGTGTACATGCTACTGAAGTGCACTGTGGTATGTGTCAGCATATGTAAGTGTAGTGTCCATCTGCTCGGGTGTCATGATGTTAACAACTGCTGTCAGCAGACGTCTGTAGTAGTTGTTGTAGTACACGTTCCGTGTATGCTGTGATGGGTGTGTTTCCAGGATGTGGCTAGCAAGGCCGTGTAGCAAATGTTTTGAATCCACCAAAGAGGGGATAGCCCCAGGTGTGTCACACCAGTCACATGGAGGTAGTGTTCATGCTAAGGGTAGTGTAGGTATTGTATGTGTTGTGTATTGTTGTATCCAGCTGAGCGGAGTGCATGACTCAAGCATGTGTAGGTACATGGGTGTCTATCCCAGGGAAGTGTGGGTTACTGTCAGCACACATCAGTAGTAGCTGTCTGAGGCCCAATGTCCACTATAACAACACAGAAGGTATGTAACCTGTGGTGTAAAATGTCGACTCTGTCGCTTGTTACAATGTGTATAGCGGTCACAAACACAGCTATCTGCACATGGAGCACCTATGATGCATTGTGCTAAGCAACTATCCAGGATGTGTGCAAAACACTGTGTGATGTGTGAACCCCTCATCTGTGGGTGTTCCGGTCCAGGTATGTGCCTGAAAGGTACGGTCCGTGTTCAATCCGTCATCGCAGGTGTTCTGTGCAGAGCATAGAGGCAGGTCCCAGTCACTGCAGAGATATGTGAGTGGTGCAATAGTATGTGTGCCTCGCTTGTGTGCATCACAGTGGAAGATGCAAGCATTGTTCCACATGACCCCATGTCATGCTTGCCAGTTACTGCCCTGCCAGTGACAGTTATGTGAAACTGCCAGAGAGGCAGTATAGCATGTGAAGATGTACATGTGTGCTCTACTCCCCAGGCTGATGGCTGCAGGTCATGCGTGCCACAGCATTGTGTTTGACCTGGACTGTCATAGCAGTCAGATACCACATGCCTGTACAATAACAATAGGAGCACAGGCAACTGTTGCAGTGACACAATAGGTCAATGTACAGTGTTCTTGTGTCCAAACCAATGCCGAATGTACACCATGGCTAGACACACACCCAGAGGGCTATATTGCCATCACAGGGCAGTCACAATAACATGATGTATGAGAGATATATTGTACCAGGTGATGTGTCATGTGTGCGTAGGTTGAGTTGCAGAGGTGTTCACCCATCCGCAACATCTAAGCGCATAATGCCTTGTGTAACATGATGTGTGGAACTGCATTGTGATTCACAACAGAGTCATCCGTGACTGGTGTGTTGTGAATGTTGTAACCCATGAGTCTGCGGGATATACACTGGTGATGTTGGCTGCCATGATGGGGGCCACCAGTGGTGCCTACAGTGGTTATACAGACATATTG
Organism: Protopterus annectens; assembly: GCF_019279795.1. Taxonomy (NCBI): domain Eukaryota; kingdom Metazoa; phylum Chordata; order Ceratodontiformes; family Protopteridae; genus Protopterus; species Protopterus annectens. Next base: position 1,084,357,428 of record NC_056729.1, read on the forward strand.
CATACGTTGTTCTTGCAGGAATGTCCATTGTTGTAGATGATGTGGGACTACGTGATGGTAGGTGTGTGATGTGAATGTTACACATCCTGAAGTGACCGTCAGGTGCAGTCATGGTTGTCGACAGCATCATCCCCATCCACAGCTGTCAGCGCCCTGTCCCCAAAATGAGTAACAGTAGCCCTCGTACTGTGTGACTAATGTGCAGATCATAGAACACCTACTACTGGCTGACTAACAGTGTCAACCAGGAAGGGTATATGATGGCTGAAATACTCTGCTCTAATGTATAAATATGATATCCCAATGAATTAGTATGATTCCCATCTATTAAGCCATGGCTGGCATGTAAACCATGTACAACAATGAATGTGTGACAGACCCTTCCAATGTGGAACCTTGATGAACATGCACCTGTTAGAACACCAAATGAGGTATGTTGCACGTAATGATGTACAACTGACAGCTATGGGCACAGCATGGATGCAGAAGCACATCACCCACAGGCTGTACTGCTGTATGTTGGTAGGTGAGCATTGAATGAGTACATGTGACAGTTGCTGTATTGCCACATGTACGACATATCCGTCATATAGGGGTAGCACTGGTATGTGACAGTTGGACATGCCTGTACATACGACCATGTCCCACAGGATATGTGTGTTAAGTGTGTACAACACCTGTCGTACCTTCAGCAAGCTGTGAAGTGCATGACTGCCAGTGTACCTGTGTGACATGTTGTGCAATGCGTGCAAAGGTAATCAGTAGCGCATTACATGCTCACATGTCCTGCACAGGTGCATAGCTTGACCATACAATACATATAGGGTGTTGGATAATAGCAACCCACAAGAGGTGATGAGTAAGGGTGGCAATCACCTTTCTGGGTAAGGTGTGCATGTCCATGACACATTAGCACTTGAGATGTTAGCAGTACAGCTGTACAGGGCGGCATGTATATTTGATTACAAATACCTTTGCATGTTCCACCAGTGGCCTGTTGACAGACAGACATCAACACAATGTGCAAGAGTGACATGTGCACAGCACATCACCGCTGGCTACAGTAGAACAGGGTTAATGTGTTGACATGTGCACAGAACATCAGCGCCAGCTACAGTCGAACACGGTATGTGTTGAACCCCACCGTCATTGTAGCCCATGCCACAGAGAGAAATGTTATGCATCTGTGTATGTACGGCTGGGAATGGACCTGACCTAGCAGTATAGCTGTGTCAGTGTTGCGAACAACATACTGAATGGGCTGTGTGTGTGAGGTGTGTGTCATAAGTGTACGGTCTGATGGATGATACCAGCATTGTCACCGCTATGTGAACATCCCCGTCCCCATAAATGAATACCTAGGCTGTGCTCAACACCATGGTCACTGTGAAAGGGATGGTGCTGTGCGGTGCACCTGCCGACATGGTGATGACAGCAGGCACCGGAGGTAGTGATATGAGGTACCCATGTCAGGTCAGGGTACCATCCATGTGCACGGATATCACTGTGCGGGCATATACAGCACTGTGTTGAACAATATTACAGCACATAGCACCTGTAAGGGGTAATGTTTATGCATGGATGTGCGATACCAGCATGCACAATACACACCCCCACCATGCAGCATGCTGCCTACCTTGCAGAAGGACATTGTCTACACCATGATGATGGACATGCGACATGTCCATATACCTATATAAATGACATATGTAATGGACAGCCACCATCCTAATACTGGTTTTCCACAGGCTGGACACATCCCTGTGCCATATATGTGATATACCCTGCCATACCATGCAACCCTGTCCATCAAGGCTGCACGTGTCATCACAGTCATACATGGTGTGATGGCCACATGGTACATGCACTATCAACTGACTGGATCAGTAATGTGGCACTGATGTACCTTGTGTTGTCAGAATTGCTGTGTGACAGCGTGTGAAACATGTGTGCACATGCTAAGTTTGACCATCCCTGCAAATGTCATATGAATAGACATTGTCCCATGTGTATCACATGTGCAATACAGGCGAGCTGTTGCAGGATGTTCAACACCCGTACAGTGCTGAGTAGATGTATATGGCAAAACACATGCATGTGCAGGTGTCCATGTGTATGTGTGCAGTGTCACTGCTGAAGTCCATAACGGCTGCGTCTGTGTTGCTATGTGACATATACACAGCATCCAGGTGAACAGTAGTACTGTGGACACATCGGGCCAAGTGCAGATTGGTAAGAACACAGGTGCAGGCAAGTACACATGGCCACAGCAAGTTACCATCTACATGGAGTATGTACACTGTAATGAGTTGACACAGAGATATGATATGATATCCACTGCATAACGGTGTGACAGGTGTGACAGAAACACGTCAGCTGTGTCAGTGTCATGATGCTTTTCAAAGATTACTGTGCAGATGTAGTACATGTCATAGCAATGTATGTTCAGCGGTATGCCAGTACATCAGTGAGAATGTGACCTGTCACCGTCATTATGTCTTACAGATAATGCCACGTTCACGACTCCCAGCCTTTACCCGCCAGGAGGATGATGTCATAATTCCATTGCTCCATGACAACTATGACGTGCTGTTCAGCCATGTGCCACAGCATGCTCAGCAGCAGGATTAGCTGTGGCAGGATATACGCAGGAGGGTGAATGATGTGGGTGGCAACAACCGTACCTACCAGCAGGTATGCAGACACTGCATGGACCTGATATGGCATGCGAAACAGCGTGCCACTGCAATCGCCAGAGAACAAGGTGGAACAGGTGGTGGGCCACCAACCCAGCCCCCACTCACACACACAGAGGAGCTACTGGCCAGTCTGGGGACACCCAGGGAACAGCAGGCGGAAACACTAGCCGCCATCATGGAGGTGGGTGTCTCCCAACCAATGAGCCTGGAGTTGCCAGGTAAGTCAGTCCTGCATATGAGTATGATATCCAATGTAGTTGCAGGTGTCACTGTACATCATGTAAAGTAACAACACATGCCAGGTATATGGGCACACAAGCTGCATACTACAGCATGCTACGTTGTGTATGCAGACATGTGCATACCATATGCTATCACACAGGTAAATGTGTTCACATGCACAGTGCAACCTGTGACTGTCATACAGTCATGGATAATGTTTCTACTGTTGTGTCACCCCTCTACAGGTACCTCTGGCATGTCGCACAGACATGGGTCCGTCGCAGGTGAGACTGTTGCCAGTATCAGGCATGTTACAGTGTAGAGTTATTTGCCATGTGGCCAGGTATAACATGCACACCTGAATTTTGTTCCAGTCACGTTATACAGGTTGCACCACCAGACATACACACATGCCACCCATGTGCAATAGATACAACCATTATTATACACCGGCATGAAACCACAGTACCTGTCAATGTGATATGTGTGGTCAGCTATGCATACAACGGTGGAGGTGTTCTACAATGGATGCATATGTAGTATGCATTGGAACAACATTTGTGGTACGCACACAGTACCACACAGTGAGCTGTGATATGGGCAGCACACAGGTGTCACCATTGTGACATATGCCCCTGCATTGTGTGCACACACTGTGACACACCACCTGACATGTCCCAAGCATGTGGTGTTCTGTCTGCAATATTGTCACACCATCACATGACCTACACCTGACATAACAAACATCCACACTGTTGTCTGCATAGCCTGTGGATTGTGACAACTCTGACATGTATGGGCGTATGTCACATAGGACACCACAGACATGTGTACAAGATGCCCATCACACACAATTGTCCAAGACCCGTTCACACATGGCCATGGGTGATAGCCACAGGCATGTTGCCACACAGTACTTCTGATGTGGATAGACCCCGTTGCACATTGTCCACACATAGTGCAATCATAGCCATAGTGGACCACTTGTACATTTGATGTGTTACACTGGACAACCGGAATGCCTGTCTGCAGCTACCGGAGGTGTCACTGATGTCTACCATATACGATCTGTGGAACAGCATGACTGTGTTGCAGTCATGGCAATGCAATGCATCCATGTTATGCATTGCACAGCAACATGTATGCGTCATGTTGCCATGCAATGGCACAGTGCCTGTACTCCACACTGTATAGCTATGTACACGGCTCACACTAACCTCACCTGCACATGCACATTTGCTAAACATGCATTCTATCTGTAGGCTGTACACACAACACTGCACTGTGAAGCCCATTATGATGCTGTGCATGTGTCAGGACACCATTGTGTCAAACATATATACATGTTACTGCACATGTCAGCGGATTACATGTCAAGGTAACGTCAGCCATGTGTACTGTTAACCTGTTTGTGGCCACATGGTGTATCACGGTGATGCATGCAAACTACCATGATTGTGTGTACTGCATGACTACTGATATGACACCTGCTTGATGTAGTGTGCACCCCAGGGTGGTATGCATACTAACACTATTAATGTCTGAGCTGCATTCCCTGTGCTGTAGTGCAGGAATGCTGCATGCCATCTGAAATATTACATGCATGGTGTGTCTGTGTGTGTCTGTGTGTGTGTGTGTGTGTGTGTGTGTGTGTGTGTGTGTGTGTGTGTGTGTGTGTGTGTGTGTGTGTCTGTGTGTAATGTACCTTACAGTATTTCTTTGCATTCACAGGTGGTGTAGGTGCGTTACCCTCCTGCGGTCCATCTGATGTTAGTGTCCCCACAGATACTAGCGGTGATGACCATATGCATGAGGTACAGGCAGGGTTATCAGGGGCTGAATCTGTACCATTGGTCCACCTATGTCCCCCTCTTCCCCACACACAGTTCTGATGCCAACACATACCACAACACCGTTGCCCATAGAGGAAGGACAGTCAGCGTCTGTTGGCATTGAACAGGAATGTGTGGTGGCTACAGAAGGTGTGACTACACACCATGTTGCCAGTGTAATGACTGGTGATGTGCCACACAGGCATGTGGCTGGTGCTGCTCGTAGGAGGACCTCTGACAGACATGCACCTGCAGTACAGGGCGCAGCAGCTGGTATCACCAGATGCATGTTCCAGACTGTAATGGCGGCACAGGCATGTGCAGAATGGCAGAACCAAGAAGGGCAGAGGCTGCAGAGGGCTGCAATCCGTACCCTAACTGACAACATCCAGTCACTGGCAAATGCTCAACAACAGATTGCTAATGTACTGGATAGGCAATTAGGTGAAATGGTTGGAATCCTCGACCGAGGCATGGCAATCCACGAGCGTGAGCTGTCTGTGCTGGAACACCTGCTAGGGGAGAGGTGTAGGACACGTGGGCATAGGCCAGCAACACCACCTAGTGTAGGTCGACGCGTGCGTGCCACCTCTCATGCCCACTCACATAGTGCCGGTAGCAGTAGCAGTGCAGCTGGTGCTGCACTGTCCACACCAGGACACAGCAGGCCACATGGACGTGGCCCTGGCCGGTCCCATCGTGGACACGGTTCCAGCGGACATGTGTCATCGGACAGTAGCCACTCTGTAACTCCACCTGGTAGTGCCCATGCATCCCCAGGCAGGCACAGGTCACGTGGCCGTGGACGGACACAGTGAGCTGTACAACCTGCACTGTACAGTCTGGGGCTGTCAATTATACCCCATGTAGGCATCACATATGGCTGAACTGTGTACACACATACCTACACATGGCAGACACAACTGTAGGGCTCCACCACATCCACATGCATTCTGCACAGACATGTCCAGTAAACTCACCGGCCCTTACACACACACATGATGTTATCCATTGGTGCAGCCTATGCCCCTGGCAAACATATCACCCTGTGCATATGATGAAGCCTCTGCCGCATCCCTGTCATCCACACCATCGGTGCAGGGTTATGCAAATATATTCTGATGCACAGGGTGGACAGGATAGTGAGAGGTGTATGTGATACCTGTGTATGCATAGCGTGGGATGTGTATGTTGCAGTGGTTGTGTATGAATACTGACAGATGCGTATGTGACATGGGTTGTGTACTGTCAACATGCAGCAGTCATACCATGTAGTGCAGGTGCAGCATGCATTGTGATGTGTTCACGGTATGTGTGATGGTTACATGTGTAGCACCATGTTGGTTCTGATACCCTGAATCCCTCCTATGGTGTACTCGCATGTGCCTACAGGGAGCACTGTTATCGGTCCCCCACATGTAGCTGTGGATTACTCACAGGCACATCTGGCAATACCAGCATACTACATGTACCCTCAACCTGACTGGACACCTACATGACACACATGTCTGCACATATACTGCACCTGATGCATGTGGCCGGTGCCACAGGCTACAGTGGACAGAGACGTCACATACATTGCAGGACACACTACTGGTATGGTGACATGCTGCAGGTGTTGTACACAGCTTGATGGCCACTGACTTGAGGTGTCACTTGTCAGCTGTGGGGCATGCTGTACAGCAGTAGGACCCTGTAACAGTACAGGAACATGGTCGCAATCACGGGGTGTACACCACTATGATGCACACCCCATAGTGTGCAGATGGGGACACCTGCCTGTGTGGTCAGCACCCTCACAATACTATGCACCCACACACCATGTCACAGGGAGTGGACATGCACAGGTAGCCAGTATGGCTCACACCTATGGCATCAACAGGGTTGTGCAATGCAGCACCAGTATGGGATAGTCACCATGTGTGGTTAGTGTTCTTTCACAACAGTATATTAGCATACACCCTCACACCAAGCAGCAGACATACAAACATGTAGACACACACACATTGTGGTGACCACACATGTGTACACAGAGAGACAAAGTGTTGCATGTACTGCACCATCCAAATTCATGCTCCCCACACTGAGGTATGTACAGATCTCTACTATGGTGTACAGGGATGTGTAGCAAGTGGGACATATTCCCCCCGATATGTGGCATACATGGGCACACATTCATACACACATGTCAGTGCTGGGAATACTACACCTGTCATATGATACGTGTGCAGGCATGCATCGGTATGTAGTGCATTATGTGTACCAACACTGTATCCGGCAGATGTGCTGATATATGCACATGGGAGGTGGTAGGTGTTACAGTTGCCATGTGACATACAGTTGATAACACCTGACCGCTGGGTATGCATTATGTCAGCACTGTCATGTAACAGCGACATAGCATACTGTATGCACATGGAAGGGTAGGATGGTGTGTGACACAGCTGTGAGCCACCACCTGCACACATGCATGTAGACAGGTGTTTAAACACATTATGTGCACACATACCTCCATACGTGCTGTTTGTATGCCACCGTATAACGGCCCCTATGATGGGTATGCATGTGGTAGGTTGTTGCAACTATGTTATGGACATCAGCCACTGCTCATGCATGGCTGCTCCATGCACAGTACACATGTCATATGTGTCTCCTGTTGCCATGTTTGTATGCATTGCTACTTTTTGACATGTGTGTTGACATACATAAAACATGGACTGTGGTATGATATCACAGCTGTCACAGGCAAACAATACAAGGGTATGTGTCCCAGTCAACACTGCTACACCCTGTAGTGGGAGCATTTCACAGACATGGGTCCACCTTCCATTCGTGTATGTAGCACTGAGTATACCAGTGTTATGCATGTGGTACATCACAGGCTTTGTATGTGTCATGTGTGCAGTCCATGCACACATCCAGACAATCACATGTATGACATAACCAGACATTTGTTCATTGTGGTACGGCAGCAGTCATGTGTCACAGCTGTGTCAGGGCCATGGTATGTGTGGAGCCGACCTGTCCATGTATACTGATATAAGTGGACTACATCACACATGTTGGATCATTGTTAGTACATGTGTACTCTGCACAACTGGTGTACACTGCTATACAGACCTGTGGACATATGTCACATGCTGTTGTTGGACCTTGAGGCTTACTGCTGCACCGATGACATGGTGCTGGCATGACAGCTACAGTGTTCACTGCAGTGTGTACATGTGTGACCTGCACCCGTGACACCTGTGATGTCATCTGTGTGTGTACAAGTAACTACATGTGTGACCACCCTGTGCGTGTGCACAGTTTTACCTTACTGTGACCTTCTGTGTGTACACTCCATCTGCATGCTGGACGGCACCTAGCAAATGCTAAGTGTGTGAGCATGCCCAGTAAGCAGTTGTGTAGATGGACACACAGTACATTGCACACTGCGCCCTTCTGTGATTATACCCCGTGTGCATGCATGTTTCCCTTTTGCAACTGCTAAGTGTGTGAGCATGCCCAGTTTGCTGTTGTGTAAGTGGACACACAGTACATTCCACACTCTGCCCTTTCATGATTACACTCCATGTGTATGCATGTTTGCACTTTGCAAATGCTAAGTGTGTGAGCATGCCCAGTCGCCATTCATGGACACACTGTACATTCGACACCGGCGTCTGATACTAGGCGTAGCCATGGCCATTGACATCCTGTATAGCCATGGTGGCCATCCAGGCAAATTATATAAAGTTGCTATGCCACAATGGATGCCTACATCAAACACACTGGTTGCTCTCTCACAGGGTGTACTGTCTGTGGTGCATCCCGTATCCATTTTGTGATGTAGTGCTCCGTAGATAGTTAGTATTCCTGAGTGCAGCACTGCCGTGTTACTGTACGTCCACCTTGGGATAGTAACATGCTGTGTGACTGCTCACTCTGTAATCATTCCCTATCGGCATCCTTGCCTTTGCGGATGATATCACCCACCTAGAAGTATGCCTCTGACAGTGCTGTGCTCGGTAATCTAGGTACCGCATTCTGTAAATGCATCATGCTGTAGTGTGTTCATGTAGGTAGGTGTAGGTTCAGCTCTCGGCCCTTCCAAGTGTGTGTGTGCTTCTGGCTGCCTTGGGTGACAGTAATGCTTTTAGACACCTCATAACACATACATTTGCTATCAGCGTCTATTCCTTTGCGGATGATGTCACCCACCTAGAAGTATGCCTCTGACAGTGCTGTGCTCAGTAATCTCGGTAGCGCATTCTGTAAATGCATCATGCTGTAGTGTGTTCATGTAGGTAGGTGTAGGTACAACTCCCGGCCCTTCCAAGTGTGTGTGTGTGTGTGTGTGTGTGTGTATGTGTGTGTGTGTGTGTGTGTTTCCAGCTGCCTCTGGAGACAGTAATGCTTTTAGATGCCTCACAACACTTATACATCTTTGCTATCAGCCTATATACCTCTACTGATGCACATACACCCAAGTATGCCTCTGACAATGCTGTGCTCAGTAATCTCGGTAGTGTGTTCTGTAAAATAAATCATGCTGTAGTGTGTTCATGTAGGTAGGTAGTGTAGGTAGGTTCAACACGGCCTTCCAAGTGTGTGTGTTTCCAGCTGCCTCTGGAGACAGTAATGCTTTTAGATGCCTCACAACACATACATTTGCTATCAGCGTCTATTCCTTTGCGGATGATGTCACTCACCTAGAAGTATGACTCTGACAGTGCTGTGTTCAGTAATCTGAGTAGTACATTCTGTAATTGTGTTATACTGTAGTGCAATAGGGTAGGTAGGTGTAAGGTCAATTCCCATGCCTGCCAGATGTGTGTGTGTGTCTATGCTCCTGGCCGCATGGGTTCGTAGGTTATGGTTTTAGATGCTTCACAACACACATATATCCTGCTGACATCTCTGTGTTTGCGGATGTTGAGACACACCTAGTGGAATGCCTGTGTGTCTGCTGTGGTTAGCGACCTCCATAGCGTGTTCTCTACATGCATCATGCTGTGGTGTGATAGGGTAGTGATGTGTGGGTTCCACTACTGGCCTTGCCACATGTGTCTGTCTGTATCTCTCTCGATGTATTTATATATGCATATTTTATGCCCATAGTGCTGCTCTTGCATGGATAGCTGTCTGTCCCATGTATAGCATATTTGCACAGCTTACACATAGCAATGTGGTACGATGCAAATCCAAACATTGTCCATGCAACGTCCGTGTTCCGGGAGGTGTAACACGCCCTTACAGACATCTGCTGTATATCTTGGCAGACAGCTATCCTTGCTGTACTGTCACTGAACTCGTACATGCCATAGACTTTGTGTATCATTGCCTGTTTATGATGTATGTATGTCTATCTGAGCTGTGTGCATGGTCGTGTGTATGTCCCACTATAATCATCTGTACAGGTGTCACCAATATAGGTAATTCATGTAGACTGCTGTTTAATTTGACATATCAGCACATACCTGCGGACAGTACTGCACTTCCTACTGCAGCACATTTCATCATCTTGCAGTGGATAATAATGTTTCCACACACATGTATCTGTTTCTGTTCATAACACTCCACCTCACGGAGCATATACCTGGACAAGGCCTTATGTGATAGTGGGACACTCAGGGCCAGTAATGACATGTTGCTCTTACAAACATTGATAGTGAGCACAATGATATGTTTTGCATGAGTATGGCATTTCTGTCTGATTTGGTGTCTTCATCACATGTTTGTCATTGTTTCCTGTCGTCAGTTATCATGAGAGTGCCAGACTGTTACTGTTACGTGGAACACAGCAAACATATGAGGCATAACTCTACACAGTCTGCGTACATCTGTACAGTTGCAGAGTATGTGTCTGATACAACATACCAACCTTCTGACTACAATACACACAGTGTATGGCGGCATGACAGCCCACATGCCATTACTTTGTATTTGCAGGACACACCCACACAGACAGTTGTATTCCTCACACAGGTCTACATCTACTTATCCACACTAATTGCTCTTTCATGTACCATATGTGTGCATCGTATTTGCGCTTTCCGTCAGTTGCGAGGCTCATGTATGACTATGGGGGTCTGGAAATTGTTATGTTGACACTTCATGACACCCTGGGGGAAACTTTACCTTTGTGTCTAATTACCTTCCACATTGACCTTCGCAGGGCATACGTTGTCATTCACATTTTTCCGGGGTATTACTTATACATGTTTGCCCATTTGTCCTGCTGTCTTTCTTCTCACCTGTCTGCCTAGTATCACCAGTTCAGTACATGTATTTTGGACAGGTTAGCTCCTTCATACCCTTGACCTGTTGTCATTATGTGTACACGCCCTGACGTTTGGCCTTTGCCCTTGTTACATTTTACATAGTGATGTGCCTTTCTAGCTGATTGCTGTCTAGGCATTACAGACTGTGCGGTAGGTGATAGTGACTGATATTTCCATTGCATGATTAGTAACACTCATAACATCCATAGTCATGGCTACACCAGTATTCGCACAACGGTCTGACTTTGCATGGGGTATTTATAATATAGTCCCTATCTGTATTTCCTGTACTATGCCTTACTGCAGCTGTGTTATTCTGACAGTTTTCCAGTTATGGGTACCATCTTGGTCGTACGCATGTCCATCCATGGGAATCGCCTACAGGACACTGATATAGGGCTGTACATATTTCCAAATTGCTTTCCGCATTATCCAGTGGATACTTTGCACTATTATTGAGAATAAAGGCATGTGCTATACCCACATCCCTCCCACAGGGCGGGCCTACGAATTCTCTGCCAAACAACAACTAGGCCCATTTCTGCATACCCAGGTTCCCATGCCTGACAACCCTCTATGGTACACATTACACATAGTTAATGTGTGCGGTACTGAGATATGGACGCACTTATATGCACTCCCAACTCTAGGGATATCAGTTCATACGTCATGCATTTCATGGACACATGTGTCATCACCCTTGCACCTGATTCTAGTGCATATACAGCTGATTCGTATTTGCGGCTGTCACGTCATTTGCATCAATCGCAGCAGGTACTGCGAGTGGATAAATTTTTGGAGTCCTACAATGGACACCAATATGCATGTTTAAAGTGTAGAACTTGCTGGACTGTCACTTTCTGGCCAATGATTTTGACTGCTGCTGTATATTCCCCATTCGTGGATGTCTGTTTGTCTACCCATATTAGCTATTACTTGGCATATTTATATCCATGTGTCATATATACGGGACATAGGTCTGTTGTGTGTACATATATACATGTAAATTCCTTGTTTCATACCTTGCTTTGTTAATGTCTGTGGATTACCTGTGTACACACATCTATAACCATACCATACCTTTCCACTGTACAGATACTGGCAGAGTGTACGAATGGTTGACCCTTTATCTTAGGTGTGTTTTACATTAACCTGTGTCTATCTGGTAATTTGCTGGCATTTCGTTTGAGACTTATGGTGGCACCTTCTGACAAGTAGTTCAGGTTACGAATGCATACCCTTCGTCAATCCCTGCTACTAACACACCCGTTATTCTATCCACTTTCTATGTTTGTTTTAGCACATATCTTGTGTTTCTCACTATTTGTACCAGTACTTTGCATGGCATTGTCCGTTTCCATACTTTCAGAGGCTGACAGTTTTGAGACATGTATAACTAACGTGGGGGAAACAGCATTAATTTACTCTGCTGTGAGCGGATCACACACACACAGGCTCACTTGCATTTCCTTATTGTGGGTTACGCGCAGGTGAACATGCATATCCGTATTCTGGGTTACATATGTTTACTGAGTCTTTGTGCTTACGTGGCCTGTATTAGTTGTGACAGCACCAGTAACATATCTCTGATCCGGTTAACGGACGTATGCGAAACACACTTTCACTTTTACATATCTCACTGTCTTTACGGCACAGACGCATTACTTACACGTTCACATTTATGTGTTCTATACTCATAATTCAAACGGGACTGCATTCACGTTGGCCGGTTGCTTTGAGCACTACACATTTGGTGTTCTGTCTCATTTATATGCATACCCATGGTACATAGCTACATTAACATATCCCCCCCCCGCACTCACTTACGTCACAGTCATCCATTCTCCTGCTGGGAAAAGTGTGGTACTACATGTTACACATTCCCTATTCCCTAATGCTCTGGACCCAGGCTGCATATGGCATAACCACAGGGATATTCAGAACACAAAGTCTTATAGTCCCGACACATACAGGTCTTTAATTGTCAGGGTGTTCCTGTGGTGCTCTGGGTTTGGTCTTGTCCGCCTAGTGTACAGAACTGCCCTGACCGTGTACGAATGTCAGACGAGGCACAAGGGCACGGTTTGTCCATGTTTATTATACCATGACCCCCCATTATTATTCCAAACCATGCACGCTGATTGGCCAGCGTGCCCGTTGTAAATCGAGTTATACTAATGGAAAACGGACCGGTCGCCCGGACTTTTTTCCATTAGTATAACTCAGTTTTTAAAACCTGTCTCGCTAAGATCTCCGTTGCTTATTTTAAAGCTGTCTCGCTATGCTAAACACATTTAACATAGCAAGACAGGATTTAAAAGAAAGCAACGGTGAAAGCAATATCTCCGTTGCTATTTTTTAGTGTTTCGCTATGTTAAATGGGTTTAACATAGCGAGACAGCTTTAAAATAAGCAATGGACATCTCCATTGCTTATTTTCAAGCTGTCTCGCTATGTTAAACCCATTTAACATAGCAAAACACTAAAAAAAAGCAACGGAGATCTTGCTCTCTCCGTTGCTTTTGCCCAAAGCTCTGATGTACTGTGCAGGCGCGCAGTACATCAGCACTGCCACGGATGCCAGACATCTGCGGAAGGGCAGCAAACAGGTATTATACTATGCCATTATTTAAGAGAATTAATAGTTTCTTTTCTTAAATAATGTCATGGTATAATAGCAATAACCCACTTCTGGGTGTGGGTAATGCTGTATTTACCCACTGTTAGCTTTGTTTGTAAATCCAGCATTACCCACACCCAGGCGTGGGTTATTGCTATAATATTCAATCTGTGTTTACAGACACGGGTGTTTGGACAACTGACAATAGCTTATGCTGTTGGCATACAATGATGTGGGTGGTGCTGGTTATCATACATATTCCATGTTGTGCGTTGTTCCCATTCACATTTGACTATTCCCTGTACTCATTCATACGTGGATATTTATGTAGCACATGACTGAACTATGTATTACCTGCAGGTATGCTGTGTTACAGTGAACATATGTGATGGTTGGTTACAGTATATATGTGTACGTACCTCTGTAATACTGGGGACTACCACACATCCTTCACAGCATTTCATGCGTATGTACATACTATTATTCAGTGACCTGTAGAAGGTTGTGAGAGCACTGATTACATGTGTCCCTATTTGTGCATGCATCGTGCTAGTCTTTGTCCAGCTTTTGTTGCTGTCATAGGTTGGACGGTGGTGTTAGTGTGTGATTGGGTTGTATTTATACTGACGATACTTCAGTGGGGGGTAGGGTTAGCACTTGTTCCTCTTTGCGGGGGAGGCCCCATTTTGGACATTTGTGTCCTGCATCAACACTTGACATGTGCCATATGTCCTGTGATATTAACACAGTAGTATATTCCTTACCTTTGTTACTACTTGCATGTTACAGGCATTTTGTATCTGGTACACAAGACTATTATATTGGATAGCTTAAGCTATTCACATGCTATGCAATAACCTTTCATTCTGGCATATACGTGTTATTCTATCCTTTGCATTGGCTGTGGGTGTTTTACCATGCAAATCCACACATATCTACAAGTGATGTCCCACCTTGACAATCTGTACATGTGGCAACCCTGTTGGGGTGACCTGCATGGTGGACAGCTATTCCACCCTGTGTATTATGTTTTGCATGTCTGCATAGCTACTCATCAGTACCGTGGCTACACATACTGCTTTGTCCAGATGTGTACAGTTATGGACACCGTGGCGTGTGAACACCTATGGGGTTTCGACAGGTCAGTAACCACACGCGGGATGTACACATTCTGCTGACACATTCACATGCAGCCATTTGGATTTCAGTACCTGGGATGGGATGTTGACATATGTGGGGTACATATTTGCAAGCCTGTCACTGCCTAGGACAATACTTCCTACTACATATGGGGTATACCCGCTCTGTGTAGGTGTACAGCTGCGCAAGGCTGCTAGCTGGATTAGGTGGACATTCGGACATGGGTGTGGGTTACGTGCTATAAAGGGGTTGTTGTGTATTACATTTGCATGCATGGCTTCTACTTCTGGATATTCCGATTCGGCATATGCCATCCTATGTATATGTGACGGTTACGTTGCTGTGTATAGCACATTTTACTATACATATGTTTGTGTGTGTTTGGGATGTCTAGTTTCTTTATGGTTGTTATATGGCCACGACTGCCCAGCTGTGTACTATCACTACCACTGTGGGACTGCTGGTGACCATGCCCATGGGGCTAGTCGTGTTTATTTGCGGCGCGCTGACATGATGCAGTACACCTCCACTGGGTATGACTGCTGACAGTGCACTACATAACGGACACAGTATTCTAAGTATCATTTGTTCGATGAACAGGAACATTTTGTATTTTGTGCATGTATGCTTGGTTCTCCATTTTGTGTGGACGGGTAATATGTAGCATACTTTGCATACGTTTCATTATCCATGGACACTGATAGGTGCGGTGACTATTGCAGGCGGGCTGTAAGATTCAGCACTTTAGGTTGCTCATCGACAGCCGACTTGGCTACGCCTCCGAGCACAACCTAGTTAGGCTCCCTGGACTCGCGCACGTGCCCTATGCACGTGGTTGTGGTTGCAGCGCACACTCATTACTATGCATGTGGCGCTGCTACGCCATTTAAACGCTGCACGGCCGGCGCAAGCCTTACACTGGCCTTGCGCCGAGCTTCATGAATCCCGGGGAGTATTTAAATTGATTTTAACTGTGTGGAAGGAATATTAGCTGAACTGGAAGTTAGTCAGTGTTTGCTGAATTTTGTTATTTGCTAGTAATTACAGGTGTGGGGGTAGTCACATTCTTTGATTTCCTGTCCTTGCCTATTTAAGTGGTACAGTGTGAAATATTTTCTGCTTAAAAACCTCAGCTTTGGCCGGCTAAGAACTTGCTATATTCAACTGGACGTATAAGAGAATTTAAGTACCTTTACCTGCTCTTTTTTTTTTTCAAAAATACAGTATTTAAATTGATTTTAACTGTGTGGAAGGAATATTAGCTAAACTGGAAGTTAGTCAGTGTTTGCTGAATTTTGTTATTTGCTAGTAATTACAGGTGTGGGGGTAGTCACATTCTTTGATTTCCTGTCCTTGCCTATTTAAGTGGTACAGTGTAAAATATTTTCTGCTTAAAAACCTCAGCTTTGGCCAGCTAAGAACTTGCTATATTCAACTGGACGATAAGAGAATTTAAGTACCTTTATCTGCTCTTTTTTTCCAAAAAAATACAGTATTTAAATTGATTTTAACTGTGTGGAAGGAATATTAGCTGAACTGGAAGTTAGTCAGTGTTTGCTGAATTTTGTTATTTGCTAGTAATTACAGGTGTGGGGGTAGTCACATTCTTTGATTTCCTGTCCTTGCCTATTTAAGTGGTACAGTGTGAAATATTTTCTGCTTAAAACCTCAGCTTTGGCCGGCTAAGAACTTGCTATATTCAACTGGACGTATAAGAGAATTTAAGTACCTTTATCTGCTTTTTTTCCAAAAAATACAGTACTTAAATTGATTTTAACTGTGTGGAAGGAATATTAGCTGAACTGGAAGTTAGTCAGTGTTTGCTGAATTTTGTTATTTGCTAGTAATTACAGGTGTGGGGGTAGTCACATTCTTTGATTTCCTGTCCTTGCCTATTTAAGTGGTACAGTGTGAAATATTTTCTGCTTAAAAACCTCAGCTTTGGCCGGCTAAGAACTTGCTATATTCAACTGGACATATAAGAGAATTTAAGTACCTTTATCTGCTCTTTTATTTTCCAAAAAATACAGTATTTAAATTGATTTTAACTGTGTGGAAGGAATATTAGCTGAACTGGAAGTTAGTCAGTGTTTTCTGAATTTTGTTATTTGATAGTAATTACAGGTGTGGGGGTAGTCATATTCTTTGATTTCCTGTCCTTGCCTATTTAACTGGTACAGTGTGAAATATTTTCTGCTTAAAAACCTCAGCTTTGGCCGGCTAAGAACTTGCTATATTCAACTGGACATATAAGAGAATTTAAGTACCTTTATCTGCTCTTTTTTTTCAAAAAAATACTGTATTTAAATTGATTTTAACTGTGTGGAAGGAATATTAGCTGAACTGGAAGTTAAGAAAAAAAAGAAAAAAAAGAGCTCTTGCTGGGTAAAGCACCTTCAAATAAGAGAAAGCAGCTATATAAAAAACATAAGAAGGTGCACCATAAGGCAAAATCTTGATAAGATGAGTCTCCAATGGATAAAACACAGGTTTATTGGTATAAAACACGAACAAACTGCAGTATGGTAAGCGTTGTAACAAACGCTTCATCAGACATTAAAGCAGCTTGAAACCAACTGTTTAAATACAAAATGACACACAAAACATGTGTTTGCAGTAGCGAATCAGAATAAGAGTAATAAAAACACAAAATACAAATATTATAAGATCCTACCATGCATGCTTATATCATTAAAATATGTAACTTAAAAGACCATAGGAACTAATGCAACAAGCATATCACAATAATACATTTATCAAACAAACTTGGAACCCTTCCTAGTGTCTTAAAGGTCTATTGGCTAAAAAAGGTTTAAGGGCTAACCTATCATTTATGCCAAATCTATGGGCTTGTAACTTTAAGATCCACTTCCCTTCTCTTTCTTCAACTTTGTTTTTAATATCTCCTAACCGGCCAGTTCTGCCTACAAGTTCAAGAACCTGAAACTTAAAGCAGTGTGCAGGTCCCAATTCCTTAATGTGTTTAGCTAATGCATTGGTGGTATTGCTTTTAGCTATAGCATAAGTATGCTCCCTGATACGTTCACGTAGGGTCCTGGTTGTCATGCCTACATAAAAGGTAAAACATTGCTGACATCTAGCAACATATATAAGGCAATCAGACCTGCAATCAGCATAGCCCTTGAAAAAGTAAGTACGCCTGGTGTAAGGATGTATAAAACAATCAGTAGTATCTATATGTCTGCATTGATTGCATGTATGACAGGGATGAGTACCTGTCTTGGTAAGGGATCTATAAGATGGTTGGTTGACCCTGTCATAACAGAGTAGTCTATTGAGGGAAGACATATTCTTGTATGCTACCCTGGGTCTCTCATCAATGAGCCTCTTGATCTTATCATCTGCCATCAGAAGTCTCCAGTTGTTATTCAAAATATTCAACACATGTTTATTCTTGTTGGTGTAAGGAATGATAACTCTGTGGACGTCAGAGTCTTTTTTGATACTATTTTTAGCCGAGGAGTATCTAGGTCTATTGATCAGGGGAGCTCCTACATCTTTCCTAAGTCTGTCACTCATGGTGATATTCCCAATTACATGCTCACGGTCATAACCCCTAGAAATAAAGTTCCCAGCTAGCTGTGATTTATGTTCATTGTACACCAAGTCTTGAGATGTTAACTTGGAGACCCTTAGAGTTTGATTCTTAACAATATTATTGTGAACGTGTCTAGGGTGCATACTATGACGGTGGAGAAGATTGTTCCTCCAACAAGGTTTCCTGTATATTTCTGTCTCAAAACTATGACTGCCTTTGATGATTTTAACATCTAAGAATTCAATCTCACTATAGGCCTTAGAGTAGTCAAAAGCAAGAAAACTGGTCGTCCCATTTAAATAATCAATGAACAGTTGCAGTTGCTCCAAACTGCCACCCCATAGCAAAAAGATATCGTCCACAAAACGATTAAAGTATCTCAGATGTTCCCTATATTCGAAATCAGGAGCAAAGATGTATAAATCTTCCCATTGTGCCAGTACCAAATTGGCGTAAGCGTTGGCACAAGGTGTGCCCATCGCTACGCCTTTGGTCTGTAGATAGTATCTCTCCTCATAACAGAGGACATTATTTTCAAGGACAATCTCCAAAAGAGACATGCATCTAGACACAGAATCACTGGGCATCTTCTTGGCACATAACAATGTTCTAACATATTCTATGCCTATGTCGTTAGGTATTGATGTAAAAAGTGATTTAACATCAAGGGTGACAAGAATGTCTCCAGCATTGAACATGGAACTGCTAAAAATGGCTAAGTTCTCCAAAAAATGAGGTGTGTCCTTCAAAATGTAGTCGATTCCCATGACAATAGGTTTTAACAACTTGTCCAAATATATGGACAGTGGTTCGGTTAACCATCCACGACTCGAGACGATGGGTCTCAAGGGAGGATTCAACATATCCTTGTGTATTTTTGGTAAGCCTCTGAAGGATGGTACCAATGGTTTCTCGACTAACATATATAAATACAAGTCTCTGGTTAAAACATTGTTCAACATCAAATCATACAAATAAGCATGTACGCGTTTGATTAAACCATTCAACTCATAGTTGGTAATGGAGTGATAAGTATCACTATCTGCTAACATATATTCCATCCCCCTAGAATAACTAGATTGATTCAAAACGACTATGGCCCCACCTTTGTCAGCTTGTCTAATAGCTATCAAGTTATTGTTCCGTAGGCTCATTAGTGCATGTCTCTCTTCTGTGGTTAAATTATAAAAATCAGCTTTCACATTCTTGTCGTTGTATAAATCAAACAAATCAGATTCACATGCCTGTTCAAATGCTTCTAAAAGAGGATGAAATTGTGGCATAAAACAAGAAGGTTTCTTAAACAACATGTGAGCCCCAGTTGCATCATTGTTAACAATATTAGTGTCTTTATCAAACATTAACTTTAGAGCTAAATTCCTAGTAAAGAACTTAATGTCCACAACAATATCTGTAAGATCATTACAGCCTGCAGGTATAAAACTCAAGCCTCTGTTCAAAACAGAAAGCTCATGTTTATTCAGGACATAGTCTGATATATTGATAACTAATTCATGGTTTGTGTTACCTTCTTTGTAGGCTGGATGGTCTCGTCGGTGTTTTTTCTCTTCCCCGGTCTCCCTAGTGGGGACCAAGTTCTCTTGTCGGTTGGTCTGTAGGGAAGGGGAAAAGATGGAAACCCTTCCCCTAGACCAAACACTTCTTCTTCCAAAGAAATGACGAATGGATCCATGGAAAGTTGTTTTCGTCGCACATCAGGGCCCTTGTGAAGAACCGGAGTATCAATAGATGGTGGTACATCCACTTTGGCGTCTTGACCTGCATGTACTTGGGCCTGGGTGATGACTATACGTTGCGGCGGAACGACCATGGTTTCGGCGGGTTCCATAGGAGTTGATCGTATGTCACAGACAACATCCACATTAGCTTGGGGCGCTGCAATAGCTGAACAAGGTGGTGTGGCCAAGCCGATCTCAGGAGGCTCAATCAGAGGGATCGCACGTGTGGGCGCAATTGCGGCGGCGCCAGGAGATGACGCTTTCAAGGGAGAGAATCTCTTGTCTCTCCGGTTGTAATTTGCCTTCGGATTTAAAGGCATATGCTCATTTCTAAAATCAGAACGTGTGTGAGGATGAAACTTCTCACGGGGCCATGAAAAGACTTGGCTTCTATTGAAGTCAATGAAGTCCCGTTCTAATTTACGTTTCTTGTCTTGAGCAAGTCTCAAGTCAAGTGTTGAAATACTGTGTTTCACATCTTCAGTAAACATGATAAACTCAGCGTCCCCTAATGCTTTTAATAGGTCATTCTCAGTGCTCTTGACTTCTTCCATCAGCTGTTGAATAACGGAGTTATAATGATTGATCAAAATTCTAATATAAGAAAAACTGGTCTCTAAGTTCAGCTTCTGCCATTCGGCTAGAAGCTCAGGGTTGGAATCTCCAAACGTTGGCATTTTAAGTACCCTTAGCCCTCTGGGTACAAGTCTGAATTTAAGGCAGGCTTCCATGTGTAAGCTCTGCCACTGAATGTTGCGTATTCTCTGTAGCTTGTTCTCAAACTTTCTGGTTAACATTAAAATGTCCATATTGTTTTTAAAAACATTCTCAACTGCCTTCGGATTGTTCAAATCTGAGGCTGTTAGTTTCAATAGCGGGTTCACATCCATTCGGATCAATTTCTCCAGCATCATAGACTTATTCGCTAAATTCAGATTAGAATCACTCTGTTCAGAGTGAGCAGCCATGTCCCAGCAAGAAAACACCAACAGTCACAAGTATAAGAAAAAAGAGCTCTTGCTGGGTAAAGCACCTTCAAATAAGAGAAAGCAACTATATAAAAAACATAAGAAGGTGCACCATAAGGCAAAATCTTGATAAGATGAGTCTCCAATGGATAAAACACAGGTTTATTGGTATAAAACACGAACAAACTGCAGTATGGTAAGCGCTTTCGCGTTGTAACAAACGCTTCATCAGACATTAAAGCAGCTTGAAACCAACTGTTTAAATACAAAATGACACACAAAACATGTGTTTGCAGTAGCGAATCAGAATAAGAGTAATAAAAACACAAAATACAAATATTATAAGATCCTACCATGCATGCTTATATCATTAAAATATGTAACTTAAAAGACCATAGGAACTAATGCAACAAGCATATCACAATAATACATTTATCAAACAAACTTGGAACCCTTCCTAGTGTCTTAAAGGTCTATTAGCTAAAAAAGGTTTAAGGGCTAACCTATCATTTATGCCAAATCTATGGGCTTGTAACTTTAAGATCCACTTCCCTTCTCTTTCTTCAACTTTGTTTTTAATATCTCCTAACCGGCCAGTTCTGCCTACAAGTTCAAGAACCTGAAACTTAAAGCAGTGTGCAGGTCCCAATTCCTTAATGTGTTTAGCTAATGCATTGGTGGTATTGCTTTTAGCTATAGCATAAGTATGCTCCCTGATACGTTCACGTAGGGTCCTGGTTGTCATGCCTACATAAAAGGTAAAACATTGCTGACATCTAGCAACATATATAAGGCAATCAGACCTGCAATCAGCATAGCCCTTGAAAAAGTAAGTACGCCTGGTGTGAGGATGTATAAAACAATCAGTAGTATCAATGTGTCTGCATTGATTGCATGTATGACAGGGATGAGTACCTGTCTTAGTAAGGGATCTGTAAGATGGTTGGTTAACCCTGTCATAACAGAGTAGTCTATTGAGGGAAGACATATTCTTATATGCAACCCTGGGTCTCTCATCAATGAGCCTCTTGATCTTGTCATCTGCCATCAGAAGTCTCCAGTTGTTATTCAAAATATTCAACACATGTTTATTCTTGTTCGTATAAGGAATGATAACTCTGTGGACAGTATTTAAATTGATTTTAACTGTGTGGAAGGAATATTAGCTGAACTGGAAGTTAGTCAGTGTTTGCTGAATTTTGTTATTTGCTAGTAATTGCAGGTGTGGGGGTAGTCACATTCTTTGATTTCCTGTCCTTGACTATTTAAGTGGTACAGTGTGAAATATTTTCTGCTTAAAAACCTCAGCTTTGGCTGGCTAAGAACTTGCTATATTCAACTGGACGTATAAGAGAATTTAAGTACCTTTATTTGCTCTTTTTTTTTCAAAAAAATACAGTACTTAAATTGATTTTAACTGTGTGGAAGGAATATTAACTGAACTGGAAGTTTTCACTCTGCTCTTCTTTTAGTCCCACCCACCCTCCCTGTTTTTGTTTTAGTGGCCTTGCAACTGCCCGCCCCTCTTGTAAATTTGTGTTTGGATACTCCTTCTGGGCCCATCTCATTTGCTCACTCATCTGAGTGCAGTGAGATCATATTCTGATTTCAGGCACTCCTACTGTGTACAAAGAGAGCATCTGGGAAACAGAAAAAAAAATTAAGCTTGTTTCCTGCCTTACCTGTTAAGTGGTATAGACTATTTGTAGGCTTCTGAGCCCCCAAGCCCTTCTGTGTTGGAGGGAAGCCTTCTAGCTTAGCTTTTTTTTCTTATAACTAGCCAGTTTTCTAGTTTCAGCACTCAAATCTGTTTCTTTGATCTCAGCACTTGTTCAGAAAAAAAAAATTCATCTGCTTTTACTGTACTTGTGTTTCTACCTACTTTTTACTTTTGCATCATCTTAAAAGTACTCAATTGTATTTATTACTGCTTGGTGTAACTCATTCTAAGCCTTTTGGTTTAAACACTTGGGCTTCGGACCAGTTGTTTTGCACTGAGAGGGTTTGTGGTCTGCACTGTAGTGGCAGAACAGGTAGCTTACATCCTTCTAGGTTGGGAACTGCTGATTGAGGGCTCAGTGTCTGTTATTCTAAAAGTGTATTAATTCTGGTTTAAGCACTTGGGCTTTCAGGCCAGTTATTTTACATTAAGAGGGTTCGTGGTCTGCACTCTTGTGGGAGGAGAGGCTGGACTCTGCCCTTCTGAGCTGGGAATTTCTGGTTGAAGGCTTATAGTGCATGCATATATGAACTGCTTCTTACTGAAGTTGGTGCGCCTTGTTTGCTGTGGCATAGACTGGATTCGGGCCTGCTGGATCTAGCTTTGTTTGTGTAACTTGAGCACTAATCCAGGCATTCTCTAAAGTATTCAATTGTATTTATTACTGCTTGGTAGTAATTTGATTAAAGTGTAGCTATCATTCTAAGTCTTTTGGATTAAGCACTTGGGCTTCAGACCAGTTGTTTTACATTAGGAAGGTTGTGGCATGCACTTTGGTGGCAGGACAGGTAGCTTTCATCCTTCTAAGTTGGGAACTACTGATTGAGAGCCCAGTGTCTGTTATTCTTAAAGTGTATTAGTTCTGGTTTAAGCACTTGGGCTTCAGGCCAGTTATTTTACATTAAGAAGGTTTGTGGTCTGCACTCTTGTGGGAGAAGAGGCTGGACTCTGCCCTTCTGAGCTGGGAATTTCTGGTTAAAGGTTTATAGTGTCTGAATATTTGAACTGTATCTTACTGAAATTGGTACACCTTGTTTGCTGTAGCATAGACTAGATCCAGGCCTGCTGACTCTAGCATTGTTTATATGCTTGTTGTTTGTTTGCTTGTTATTTCCCTGGAATGCTAATTCCACTTAATACGCGGCTTCTCAGTGCTTCTGTGGATCACTAGTGATATCTGCATGGCTTACTGTACTTATTTCCTTGTTTCACTTGAAAGAAAGTTACTGTTTGTCGTTTTTGCATTTAAGTTACCTGTAACACATTGCACTTATGTTACCTGGCACTTGCTCACTAAAGCAATTATATAAGTCAGCACTAAAAATTAAAAGCACTACACCCTCACTCCCCACTGGCCCTGGTTTTCAATTATTAAGGAATTCCCAATATTATTCTAGCATGTCCAAAGGTCAGTTGTCAATCTCCTCTCCGGTCCAGCTGGTGAAGCTGGGAATCTTGAGACAATGTTACAACTGCCTCATGTACACAGACAACCCTCTCCTCCTCCCAACAAATTCCAACATATGTGAGAGATGCAACCATATAGCCAAACTGGAGGCTAAGCTCTCTCAACTCAGTACTGGCATAACCAGTCAGGAGGAGAAGGAAACCACACTCACTACAATTCCAGTCTCACATAGACCTACCACAACAGCAAACCAAACACATAATCACACAAAAACATACTCAGAGGCTCTAATTAAAGATCTGCCGAAGCAGCAGAGACCTCCAAAGCAGACACCCAAGCAACCGCTACCCCAAAACAAAACACATGCAACACATATCTCACAAAGCTAGTGTGCCAAACAGTCACAGCCCTTAAGACTAAACAACACACCTGATACACTTGTAATAGGTGACTCTATCGTCAGGCACACTGACGTCCCGCTCACCAGGCTGAACAAGGAGAGGGTCACGGTGAGCAGCCTGTCGGGTGCTAGGATCCGCCACATAACACAAGCACTCAGGTCACTCCAAGGCATGTACAAATATGACTCAGTCATTGTCCATGCTGGTGTGAATGACCTGAGATGTATCTCCCTGGACTACATGAAAAGAGACATAAAGGAGCTCTCTGAGCATGTAGCTCAGGCCGGTATGACCCTGACCTTGAGTAGTATCTTACCCTCACCAAGAATGATGCCACAATATGAAGACAAGATGATCAATTTCAACAATTGGCTTAAGTAGTGGTGTCATTCAAAGGGGATCCAATGCCTGTCAGCTTGGGATGATATGCTCGACAAGCCACGATGCTTCGCTAGGGACGGCTTGCACCTGTCACCCCTGGGCTTTCGGATATTGGCAAAGGCTCTTGCTACCACCACAGTGCCTTTTTTAGGCAAGGTTCAAAAGACAAACCCACCTCCATAGGTATCACAAGGGATAAGAAACTAAGAGTAATGCTACTCAACGCCAGAAGTCTAAACCTCAAGATGCATGCACTCGAAACTCTCCTCAGCATGGAGAACATCAATATCTATGCAGTAACAGAAACCTGGTTCAGGGCTCCCGAGAGCACCCCAGCACTACCAGGTTATACCTCATACCATGCTTTTCGGCCCCAAAACTTGGACCGAACCACAAAAGGAGGGGTATCAATATTCATCAAAGATACCCACACCTCCAGGTTGGTAGCAAAGCACGAAGCATCAGAGACTATCCATGTGCAACTAACAGTGGGTAAAACTGCCTTCCAGTTTATAGCCTGCTACAGACCAGCCTCCCAAACCCAGGAACCCCACTCGGCCTTCCTGAGAACACTGGAAAATATGAAGGTCTCTCCAAACACCATTATATTGGGCGACTTCAACTACCCAAACATAGACTGGGAGCATTACTCTAGCTCCAACACCCTAGCCCAAAGGTTCCTAGAATTTATAAACTCAAATGCTATGGAACAACTTGTTACCACTCCCACAAGAGGGGAAAACTTACTGGACCTGATCATCACCAACATGGGGACTCTATGCTCCAGAACAGAAGTGTATCCCTCACTGGTAAGATCAGACCATAAACTAATCTCACTGGATATTCACATCCCGACCCCACCCCCTGCCCACAAAACCACAGTGAAAAATTTCTCTAAAGCAAATGTCACACTCCTCAAAACTGAGGTTGAATCCTTCAAAGCCCCCGGGCCTGTGGAAAATATGGCCCAGACCGCAGAATCCTTTATAAACGCATTCTATGAACACCTTCAGGAATGCATGGATCATGCGATCCCAAATAAAACCAAGACCCAATCCTCCAAAGGCAGACGTCCTGTCTGGTGGACCCCAGCCATAAACAAACTATACAATAGAAGGAGGAAGCTACTAAATGATACAGCAAAATCCAAAAAGGGAAAGCATCACTGATCAGTATTAGCAAAAACTACGGGCACACATAAAATTGTCTAAGGCCAGCTTCGAGAGAAAAATTGCACAGGACACTAAGGATAATCACAAGGCTTTCTTTAGTTATGTTAGGAACCTGGGTGGTAATTCCCAGATATGCTCAGATTTAGTCCAAAATGACAAAAAATACACCGAACCCACAGACATTGCCAACATCCTAGCTGACATGTTCAGCGCAAACTTCTCCCCTCCCTCCCCATCAAAAGGGCAAATATCTATCCCAGCAGAGTGCTGCCCCCCTGACATCTCAGATGCTCAGGTAAAAGCCGCCCTCTCCAAAGCAAAAAAAACACAGCATCAATGGGACCAGATGGTGTCCCGAGCTGCGTCCTACATGAACTCCAAGAAGAGCTAAACCCAAACATAAAACTACTGTTCAATCTCAGCCTTGCAACAGGATATGTGCCCAAAGAGTGGCGTACAGCAACAGTGGTCCCTCTCCATAAAGGTGGTGCCTCAACGGATCCTGGAAACTATCGCCCCATAAGCCTGACTAGCTTGGTCTGCAAAGCTATGGAAAGGATCATCATGGACCTCATAAATAAAGATATTGGGGACCTACAAACACTGGTACCCAGTTCGGCTTTGTTAAGGGCAGATCCTGCCTCTTAAACCTGGTTGATTTCTTTGAAACAGTCACCAAGGCCATTGACGAGGGGAAGGTGGTCCACACAGCCTACCTGGACCTCGCAAAAGCCTTTGATACAATACCCCACTCAGGCATTATAGATAAGCTCACCAGCTTAAATATAAACCCCTATGTCACTAGATGGATTGCAAACTGGCTCAAGGACAGAACCCACATGGTTAGAATTGCTGGAGCCATGTCAGACTCCAAACCAGTTACAAGTGGTGTCCCACAAGGCTCAGTCCTGGGACCTCTCTTGTTCGGTATATATTTCTCGGAGGTACAGGCCAACACAGAAGGACTGTGGCTGACCAAGTTCGCAGATGACTGCAAACTGGGCACCATAATCGACTCTCCAGCCGACACAAGCATCCTCCAAAAGGGCCTCATAGAACAGACAACTGGTGCCAGAGCCATGGCCTCAAGTTAAATGCCAAAAAGTGTATAGTCATCCCCTTTGGCAAAAACAAAGTGCCCACAAATTACCACATAGGTGGTAATCCATTAAATACAGAAGAAGTAATTAGGGACCTGGGGACCCAAGTTGATAGCAATCTCTCATTTGACAACCACGTGGCCAAAGTGGTTAGAAAAACATTTTATATAGCCCACCTAATCATGAAGGGATTCACATCTAGATCAGGGGAGGTCATCATGCCTCTTTAATCATCCCTCATCAGGCCCATAATTGAGTACAATGCCCCTTTTGGGATGTACCTTACCAGACACCTGCAGCAACTGGAAAGACCCCAAATGTACCTCACCAAGAGGATCAAAGGGCTCAAACAGATACCATATGCTGCCCGGTTAAAGAAACTCCAGCTCTACTCAGTGGCATACCGCCTGTTCAGAGGCGATCTGTGCCTGACGTATAAAGCCATGTCCAACCAAGAATTAATGGACATGCTGCACCTCATAAAATCCAAATCCCATCGAGCTACGTGCTCCAGAGACTTGAACCTCAGCACTGAAATAAATAGGGCATGCTGGAGGGACAGATTCATAACCCAGAGGCTCCCTTCACTCTGGAATAAAATCCCAGTCCAGGTTAGGCAGAGTCCCTCATTGACTCTCTTCAAGTGGAATCTTGATGAGTGGATTGGAGATCGTAGGTTTACCCCGGGTATCACTTCTGTGTCACTGTTAGACAGAGGCACAGTATACTAACCTCGAAAAAGGGCATAGCAAAATAAATTTAAAATGGGTGGCGAAAGCCAAACACATTCTGGCTCGGTTTATAAATGCCCTAGGGCAGATAGCCTAGTATGAACCTATGAACCTATGAACAATAACCTACATATAAGCTATTTATGAATGTGTTTACCTGCAGTTACTACAGTTGATAAGGGTGAGGGGGACAGCAAAGAAAACAGATATAAGAAATTATAAAGACAAGACATTGAGAAGGGATGCATAAAAAATTAGTCTGTTGGAAGGATGGACAATAGGAAGACTGGCAAATAAAACATCAGCTCAATGATTGTGCAAAGTAATGGAAAAAGAATGAGCTGATGATTTCTTTGTCAGGTAACATATCAAGGATACATTCTACTGAAATCAATGTGAGATGTAATGGTTGACTTGAACAATATTCAGAGAATTTGATTTTAGTTCAGGGTCTCTTCTTCTGTAGCCACACAATCTCAGCTACTCCCCCCACATATTGATGTAACACTGATTTTACAGCTCTCATAAATAAATAAAGAAACAAACAAACAAACAAAGCAAACAGATAAATATATATAAATACAATCCTATTTCCATGCAATGAAATCCAGAAATTATACCTATGATTTTTAAGTGTGATTTCTGGCCTTGATCATTTTTGTTTTAATTTTCTGATGATTCTATAAACATAAAATAAAGCAGATTCTGTGCACAGAAGCCAAAATAAAGTAAACTGGCAATATTATAACTAGGAATTATGAGTGGAAATACAGGTTATGTTGAATTTGTGTAATAGCCTAAAATGCCAAATTCTATTAAAATCCTCTGATTTTCCAGTACTCAGACAGGCCAGGTTTGTGATTTACCAGTATTTTTCCTAGAAAATTTAAAATCAGAGTCCCTGATCATAAATAATGGGATATATCTCTATCTATATCTGTATTTGTATCCATTTCTCTATGTATAGAAAGATATATATAGAAATATATATATATATATATATATATATATATATATATATATATATATATATATATATATAGATACAGATATATACATGTTATTTTTTTTGCTTCCTGCACATGCATGTGTTATGATACAGTACTGATTTGAACTGGAAAATGTATGCAGTCATTGAATTAGTGAATTATATGGTCAGACAGAAGGCATTTGTGAATTGAATTGGAGTTGGGATGATCTTTAATCTGAGCATTGCTAAGGTCTTTATGACTAGTAGGGAGGAATTCCCAGAATTTGCGGCCTAGGATGGAGAAGGCATGGTTAGGTCAATCTTCTGATTCTGGGAGTTTGAAGAAGTGGACTAGACTAGATTTGACTTCTTACGCTGTAACTGGGGGATTCATCTGAACATGTGGCAAGCAAGAGAAGGACAGGAGTGTTTTTGAGAAGCTTACAGAGGTCAGATCCAAGAAGTAAGTTGGCACATTGCTGGACAGGTACCAAGTGGCTTTATTAAGCCTAGGGGAGAGGTTTAATGGAATGGCGGATAGAACTGCTTATAGTTTGGATGGTGGAGGAGTTTTTCTTGGATGCTTCTACAACCAGTGGACATCCATATTCAAGATGGGCTGGGAGAATGTGTTTTGCCTATGCACCTTCCTGGTTGGTCGGGATTGAAAGGGGGATATTTTATAGAACCAAAACAGGAAGGCATTTATTTTCTTCAATATTTGTTCTTCGCAAAGGTAAAAGTTCAGTGCTAGATCAAGGCATATACCTAGCTTAACTTAGGAAGATGATTTGAAAAATGGGATTGTCAACATGGTCCTGGATAAGAAGAAATTAAAAGTTATTCTCCTGTTTATGGAGGTACCAGACAGCATTGTTTTAGCTCTGGAAGTGTGCAGAACTAACTTTTTCTTATTAAGCTATTTGATAACAGAATGGAAGGAAGGAAGCTTTTAGTTATACCTATATGGTTGAGGAGGTCAGGTTTGATTGAAATAATGCCATATCATCAGCATAAAATAAAAGAGAGAGATAGAGAAAGGTGAGGGAGGTCAAGTTGTAGTTTATTAATGAAAAAGAAAAAAAAAGGGGAAGCGAATAGAGTCCTGAGGGACTCATTTAAGGAGAGGGGAGGAAGTATAGAGACCGTTTTGAAAGTGTACAGAGAAATAACAATTGAAAAGATAAATTTTATATCAGGGAGCTGTATTAGGGGATCTAATAGAATGTTATGTTCAACCAGATTGAAAGTTCTGA
This sequence comes from Protopterus annectens, assembly GCF_019279795.1. Taxonomy (NCBI): domain Eukaryota; kingdom Metazoa; phylum Chordata; order Ceratodontiformes; family Protopteridae; genus Protopterus; species Protopterus annectens. The sequence continues at coordinate 1,084,387,612 of NC_056729.1, forward strand.
TGAAGTCAATAAAGATGGCTCCAGTGAGGAGGTCTTTGTCCATAGCCAAGGGGATGTTATCAGTAAGTGTCCAGAATTCAGTAGAAGTGCTCCTACCAGCCAAAAAGTCATGTTGTTTTGAGGATAGTAGATGATATTTTGTGACAAATTTTTCAAGGACTTTACCGAGTATGGGGAAAATAAAGATGTCAATGGTGTGGTATAGTTAGTCATTTGGGGGAGAGATTTAACAATGTCTGTTTTTCAGATATCAAGCATAACATTTTCAGTTAGGCAGAAATTATAAATAGGTTCATAGGTTCATAGGTAAGTACTAGGCTATCTGCCCAAGGGCATTTATAAGCTTAGCCAGAATGTGTTGGCTTTCGCCAACCCCTTAGATTAGTTCCCTGTGCCTCTGTCTAGCAGAGCCATCAGTTCCCTGTGCCACTGTCCAGCAGAGCCATTAGTTCCCTGTGCCACTGTCCAGCAGAGCCATTAGTTCCCTGTGCCACTGTCCAGCAGAGCCAGTGCAGTGATCCCCGGGGTAAATTTTCTGTTTCCCATCCACCCCTCAAGGTTTCTCTTGAATTGTATTAGTGAGGGGCTCTGCCTGATGTATATTGGAATCCTGTTCCAAAGCATGGGGAGTCTCTGGGATAGGAATCTATCCCTCCAGCATGTCCTATTTATCATTGTGGTGAGGTTTATATCTCTAGAGCATGTGGCTCTCTGGGATTTGTTTTTTTTTTTTTTAGGTGGAGCATGTCCATTAATTCTGGGCTGGACATGGCCTTGTATGTCAGGCAGAGATCACCTCTGAGTAAGCGGTATGCAACTGAGTACAGCTGGAGTTTCTTGAGTCGGGCTGCATAGGACATCTGTTTGAGGCCAGTAATCCTCTTGGTGAGGTACTTTTGTGGCCTTTCCAGCTGTTGCAGGTGTCTTGTAAGGTACATCCCAAATGGGGAGTTGTATTCTATGATGGGTCTAATGAGTGATGAGTAGAGAGGCACAATAACCTCTTTTGTTCTAGATGCAAACCCTTTTGTGATTAGGTGGGCTACATAGAAGGATTTTCTAACCACCTTGGCAATATGATTTTCAAAGGAGAGATTACGATCTACTTGGGTACCCAGATCCCTTATTACATTTTCTGTATTTAGGGGACTACCACCTATGTGGTAGTTCACGGGTATTTTGTTTTTTCCAAAGGGGATGACTATGCACTTTTTGGCATTTAGCTTGAGGCCATGATTTTGACACCAGGTATCCGTCTCAGTGAGACCCATCTGAAGGGTGTCTGTATCAGCCAGAGAATCAATTATGGCCCCTAGTTTGCAGTTGCCTGCGAACTTGGTCAGCCATAGTCCTCCTATGCTTGCCTGTACCCCTGAGAAGTATATACCGAACAGGAGGGGTCCTAGGACTGAGCCCTGGGGGACACCACTTGTAACCGGTTTAGAGTCGGACGTAGAGCCTGCAACTCTCACCATGTGGGTTCTATCCATGAGCCAGTTGGCAACCCATCTCATGACGTAGGGGTTTATGTTCAAGCTGGTGAGTTTGTCTATAATACTAGAATGAGGAATGGTGTCGAAAGCTTTTGCGAGGTCTAGGTAGGCTGTGTGGACCTCCTTTCCCTCATCTAATGCCTTGGTAACCATCTCAAAGAAGTCCAACAGGTTTAGGAGGCATGATCTGCCCTTAACAAAACCAAACTGGGTAGGGTCCAAGGTTTGGAGGTTCCCAATGTCTCTGTTAATGAGTTCCATGATGATGCGTTCCATTGCCTTGCAGACCAGGCTAGTCAGGCTTATAGGGCGATAGTTCCTAGGGTCTGTTGTGGCTCCACCTTTGTGGAGTGGGATAACTGTTGCTGTGCGCCACTCTATTGGTATGTAGCCTGTTGAGAGGCTGAGTTTGAACAGTGTGTTTAGGTGAGGGGTTAGTTCATTTTGGAGCTCTTGTAAGACACAGCCTGGGACCCCGTCTGGTCCCATTGAAGCTGTGTTTTTGGCTTTGGATAGGGCTGTTTTAACCTTTGCATCGGTGATTGACAGGGCCCTACATTCTTCTGGTATGCTTATGGGCCCTTTAGGGGGTGAGAGAGGGGAGAAGTTTGCACTAAACCTGTCTGCCAGAATGTTTGCAATATCAGTCAGTTCAGTGTATTTTGTGCCATTCTGCACTAACTCAGAGCAGATCTGAGAGTTTCCACTTAGCTTCTTGACATAGCTAAAGAACGCTTTGTGGTTACCTTTGGAGTCATTGGCAATTTTTCTTTTGAAACTAGCCTTGGATGATTTAATGAGGGATCATAGTTTCTTGCTGATACTGATCAGGTATGTCTTTCCTTCTTGGGAATTTATTCTTTTCTGTACTAGTTTCCTCCTTCTGATGTATAGCCTGTTTATGGCAGGGGTCCACCAGACTGGTTTCCTTTTCTTGGAGGAGTGACTCTTGGCTTTATTTGGGATAGCACGATCCATACATTCCTGCAGATGCTCATAGAGTGCCTTTGTAAAGGTTTCAGCAGCTTGGACAGCAGTGTCCTTTAGCATGGGGGCTGTGAAGTGGGGACTAAGAGGTTCTTAAAGAGGACTAAGTTCCATGGGAGAAGATTGTCAGGACCAGCAGGCGAGTCAGTCTTTAGTTCTTTAAGTCCTGGTACTATATGTTTATTTTTGATTGCTTTGAAATGGAAATTGGAAATGTAGGGGGAGGAGAAAGGTTAGAGGGAAATGTACAGAAATGGAAGCAGAAATAAGAGGCTGTGAGGTGAGATGAAGAGCAGTGGGTGTTATCTGGATTAGTATGGCCTTTTAGGTGGTTGACTTCTGTCTAGAAGGTTTAGGTGAGTTGAGAAGGGTTGACTTCTGCTTTTTCACAATGTTACTTTTATGTCACCTGATTGCCTAGTTAGCTAGAGTTCTTGGTTAGTGAGAATTTGTGTGAGGAAAATGCTGCAGCGGTATAGGTCAGTAGAGTAGAGAATATGAGAGTAGTCTAATGAGACTAGAATTGTCTTTAGTTTTAGAATGTTGCAAAGTGATTTGTTCCAGAAGGATGTGAATGAGGAGGGATTTTGTTTATTTGGTGATAGATATTGAAGCAGATTGGAAAATGGTCAATGAAAGAGTGGGGTGAATGAGAATCCCTGTAGTTTAACAGTGAGATGGGTTGGTAGCATAAGAAAGTGAGAGCTTATGGGAGATGAAATGAACTGCGTGAAAGTGGGAGAAACACACACACTGTCGTGTGAGTTAGTCAATTTGCAAATGAACAGAAGAATCAACAGCAACAGGAGTGCAGGAAACCTTCCAAATCTGGTAGAAAATCTTATGTTGAAATTACTATGGAGGTAACTTGCAGCAAACTGTGTCACAAACCACAAGAGAAGGAAATGCTTCATAAAGCATAAGTGTTAGATACTGCAGGGACACGTAAAAAAGTTAGAGAAAACAAAAAAGGAAGGGGGTTAAGCAGCCACGTACATGCCCCATCCAAAGATCCACTTAAAAATATGATAGTGAGGAATACAGGAAAAATGCAAACTGATATGACAGCACTGTGTCAGAACCGTTCTTTATATAGTTCCTAAAATAACACTAACCTGTCGGCAATATAGGAAAACAATGTCCATTGACAGTATTAAACAAACAGTCAGGTGTAAAAGAAGAGGTGGATTTTTTATGTGCATTTTACTTCAAATGTGCAGGAGCTGTTCATCTGCCTGACTAACTGATAAATAAGAGATAGACAAAAAATGGAGGTAAATAGAAAATATCACGCAGCACTCAGCTGCAGCCTGTAATATAGGGAAACGAAAATTCCTTTGACAGTATTAACCAAACAATCAAGTGTAAAAGCAAGGGTGCATTTTTTTATGCGTTTTTGTCATAGCAAAGGTGCAGGAATCATTTTTCTATCTGACCAACCATTAAATAAGACATAGACAAGAAGCAGAGGGAAGTGGAACATATAATTTAGAACCCTAATGGTTAAGGTGTTTGCCTTACAAGCACAAGGTGCAGGGTTTGAATCTCACAAGGGATAATTGGCTAAGCTTAAAATGGCTCGCAAGGGCAGTTAGCTTAGTACTAATCTATGAACCTATAATCTATGAACCTATAAGAACTGAGCTGAAACTAGATTTTGAGAAATGCGTACATGTCTGCACATGATAGGGAAATACGAATCTAAGTCAGCTATAAATTTCTTTCAGACCTAATCAGTGCAGTAGTACCATTTCTCTAATGGGAGTAGGAGATGATCAGAGAGAGTTGAATAAGACGACATTGAGTGGCAGTTAATGTAAATGGTCAGGGCTAAGAGTTCTTAATGTGCTATTTCCTGCAATCTGGAGTTTAAATGTGCTATTTCCTGCAATCTGGAGTTTAATTCCCCGATCCTCGTTTGCCTAAAGTGAGAGTTCGACCAAATCACTTAATCTAGTCATGCTCCAGGTCAGTTAAAAAATTTAGCTAGGTCCTCAGCAGTCATGTGGCTCTCATGCCCAGTAAATATAAAGTTACTCACCTTTTTCTATGCATATTTAAAGACTTCATATCAGTAGAAAACCTAGTGCTTCCAAGAAGACAGTCATATGCAGAATACCAACTAGTTTATGGTCACTATCGTGCCTGAGAAAAGTGCCAAGCAGTCAGTTCCATATTTGATCATTTACTTTCCCATTTGGTGTACCCAGGGATCAAGGGTACATTTTTCTTTTTCTCACTTTATGTTATTGTCATGAAGTCTGGCCACCATCATGTTCATTTCTGGATTATGAATACGACTTCTGTTGTGATCTGTATATCCTACTTATACAAGGTATAAAATCAATACCAGCTTGCCTTTAATAGTTCACTTCAATGGCTGACAAATTCAAAATTTAACCTAAGGCAAATAAATCAAAACACATGACAGTTTACAGAAAGACCCAGCTCTAAGACAGATCTACTGTATTTACACTAACAACACCTAAGTGATACTTGAAGATATAAACTGCATAAAACACATAGGGTTTGTATATCAGAAGATTTATAATTTGATAATTCCATCAACAACTCTTTGCTAAACACAAACTCTGAGCATGCGTATCAAGTTACCATCCTAGCCTAACAAGCTTATTACCTTAAATTATATATGGTGACATGCATATCTCATCCACTGCCTAAAGTAGCCTAATTAAGTTAGATCATACTTATTATCTAAGTAGAGACATTTACAACTGGAATGAGTTGTCGCTGGCCATCTTTTAAAAACAGCACCATTAACAATTTACTTTTACAATTATTTTTTTCTCCTATGTGCATTCATTTCTAACATACATAATTGGATAGATAGATAGATAGATAGATAGATAGATAGATAGATAGATAGATAGATAGATAGATAGATAGATAGATTAGATAGATAGATAGATTGAAATATGAATGCTAATACCTTCTTCTTCTTTTGGCTCCTCCTGTTAGGGGTCACCACAGCAGATCATCTGTTTCCATTTCTTCCTGTCCTCTGAATCTTGCTCTGTCACACCAACCACCTGCATGTCCTCTCTCACCACATCCATAAACCTTATCTTAGGCCTTCCTTTTTTCCTGTTACCTGGCAGCTTCATCCTTAGCATCTTTTTCCCAATATACTGTGCATCCCTCCTCAGCACATGTCCATACCAATGTAATCTTGTCTCTCTGGCTTTGTCTCTAAACCTTCCAACCTGCACTGACCCTCTAATATACTTATTCCTAATCCTGTCCACCCTTGTCACACCCAGTGCAAATTTTAACATCTTTAACTCTGCCACGTCCAGCTCTGACTCCTGCCTTTTTGTCAATGCCACTGTCTCCAACCCATATAACATAGCTGGTCTCACTACCCTCTTGTAGACCTTCCCTTTCAATCTAACTGGTACTCGTCTGTCACAAATCACTCCTGACACTCTTCTCCACCCACTCCATCCTGCCTGTACTCTCTTCTTCACCTCTCTTCCACACTCACCATTATTCTGAACTGTTGATCCCAAGTATTTAATCTCATCCACCTTCATCACCTCTACTCCCTGCATCCTCACCATTCCTCCATCCTCCCTCTCATTTACACACATATATTCTGTCTTAGTCCTGCTGACCTTCATTCCTCTTCTCTCTAGAGCATATCTCCACCTCTCCAGGGTCTCCTCCACCTGTTCTCTACTCTCAGTACAGATCAGAATGTCATCTGCAAACATCATAGTCCATGGGGACTCTTGTCTGATCTCGTCTGTCAACCTGTTCATCACCATTGCAAATAGGAAAGGGCTCAGAGCTGATGCTTGATGTAATCCCACCTCCACCTTAAACGCATCCGTCACTACCACCACAGACCTCACTACTATCACACTACCCTCGTACATATCCTGTACCACTCTTACATACTTCTCTGACACTCCCGACTTCTCCATACAATACCACAACTCCTGTCTAGGCACCCTGTCATATGCTTTCTCTAAGTCCACAAAGACACAATGCAACTCCTTCTGACCTTCATTGTACTTCTCCATCAACACTCTAAGAGCAAACATTGCATCTGTAGTGCTCTTTCCTGGCATCAAACCATATTGCTGATCACTAATCATCACCTCCCTTCTTAGCCTAGCTACTCTTTCCCATAACTTCATGCTGTGACTGATCAATTTAATCCCTCTGTAGTTACTACAGCTCTGCACATCACCCTTATTCTTAAAAATCGGTACCAAAACACTTTTTCTCCATTCCTCAGGCATCCTCTCACTTTCCAAGATTTCATTAAACAATCTAGTTAAAAACTCCACTACCATTTCACCAAAACACCTCCATGCTTCCACAGGTATGTCATCTTGACCAACAGCCTTTCCATTCTTCATCCACTTCATAGCTATACTTACTTCCTCCTTGCTAATCCACTGCACTTCATGATTCACTATCCGCACATCATCCAATGTTCTCTCCCTCTCATTCTCTTCATTCGTTAGTCCCTGAAAGTACTCTTTCCATCTGCTCAACACACTCTCCTCACTTGTGAGTATGTTTCTTTAATTATCCTTTATCACCCTTACCTGCTGCACATCTTTTCTAGCTCGGTCCCTCTGTCTAGCCAATCAGTACAGGTCCTTTACTCCCTCCTTAGTGTCCAACCTTTCATACAACTCTTCATACGCCTTATCCTAAGCCTTCGCCACCTCTCTCTTTGCCATGCACCTCATCTCCTTATACTCATGTCTACTTTCTTCATCTCTCTGACAATCCCACTTCTTCTTCGCCAACCTCTTTCTCTGTATGCTCTCCTGTACTTCCTCATTCCACCAACAGGTCTCCTTGTCCTCCTTCCTCTTTCCAGATGTCACACCAAGCACCTTTCTAACCATCTCCCTTACTAGCTCTGCTGTAGTTACCCAGCTATTCGGTAACTCTTCACTGCCACCCAGTTCCTGTCTTAACTCTTCCCTGAACTCCACCTGACAAGTACCCTTTTTCAATTTCCACCATTTGATTCTTGATGCTTCCTGCACACTCTTCCTCCTCTTCTTGTTCACCAATCTCATCCTACAAACCACCATCCTATGCTGCCTAACTACATTTTCCTGTGCCAACACTTTACAGTCTCCAATCTCCTTCAGATTGCCCCTTCTACATAGGTATAATCCACCCGTGTGCATCTTCCTCCACTCTTATATGTTACCCTATGCTCCTTCCTCTTGTTAAAATAAGTATTCACCACAGCCATGTCCATCCTTTTTGCAAAATCCACTACCATCTGACCTTCTGCATTCCTTTGCTTTACACCATACCTACCCATCACTTCCTCATCCCCGCGTTCCCTTCACCAATATGCCCATTGAAATCTGCTCCAATCACCACTCTCTCACCCTTGGGTACAGTCATCACCACTTCATCCATCTCAGTCCAAAATAGGTTCATAGATAGATAGGTTCATAGATTAGTACTAAGCTAACTGCCCTTGCGAGCCGTTTTAAGCCTAGCCAATTATCCCTTGTGAGACTCCAACCCTGCACCTTGTGTTTGTAAGGCAAACGCCTTAACCATTAGGCCACCCTCCCAAGCCCTTTTCTTTCTCATCCATCGCACACCCAACTTGTGGAGCATATGCACTAACAACATTCATCGTTACACCATCAGTTTCCAGCTTCATAAACATCACTCTATCCAACACTCTTTTCACCTCCAAAACACTCTTAGCATACTGTTTCTTCAGGATAATCCTTACGTCATTTCTCCTCCCATCCACACCATGATAAAACAATTTGAATCTGCCTCCACTACACCTAGCCTTGCTCCCCTTCTATCTGGTCTCTTGCACACGCAATATACCAACCTTCCTTTGGTCCATCATATCAACTATCTGTCTCCCTATACCAGTCATACATGTGGACAACAGTACAGATGAATGCTAATATATATATATATATATATATATATATATATATATATATATATATATATATATATATATATATATGTGTGTGTGTGTATATATATATATATATATATATATATATATATATATATATATGTGTGTGTATATATATATATATATATATATATATATATATATATATCTATATATATATATATATATATATATTTATATATATATATATATAGGGTTTACTACTAAAATATAGAATTAACACTGGCGAACATGGGAATGTTGAACGGCTGTTGTCCAATTCCCATGTTGCCTAATGTTAATTGAGCGAGAGTTCTTATTGGCAAATGCCACTGTGCATTTGCTGATAGGATCTTCATGTTGTGAGTAGAGATTACGGTATAGTATAGACTGGGAAATTCATCCCTTTCCTCACTATAATGCGATCTTGGAGTTTGAATATATAGTTAGCAGGTGGGGTATGAGGGTCACAACCCCCCACAAGGGAGTGCAGTTTGCCCCCCTGCAAAATGGTGAATTCCAGGGTAGGAGCTAGACTTACATTAGCTCCTATATGGACATTCCCAGTCAATATTCGATGTACACTAGACTCCCTCTTATCCAGCCTCTCTTTAACCAGCCTCCTCTTTAACCAGCCATCAAATTTCTGCCATAGCCCTAGCAAAAGACAACAGAGAAGGACAACACTTTTGCCTCCTCTGTGCTAAATAATAACAGACATTTGAGTTTTAGACTTCATATTCATTAGACAAATGCAAACTAACACAAATCCTGTTATTCTAGCTGATTTATAACATATAAATGCTATTTTGTATGCTTTTTCTGATTAACCAGCCATTCGTTTATCCACCCTAAGGTCCGATCCCATCAAGACTGGATAAGAGGGGGTCAACTGTAAATGTTAAATCTGATATAAAACTGCTATACAACTGGTAGCATGTTACAGACCACCCTCCCAATCTCAAGAACCCCACTCAGCCTTCCTGAAGACATTGGAGGATATGAATGTATCACAAAATACCATCATACTGGGAGACTTCAACTACCCAAACATAGATTGGGTACATTATTCTAGCCCTAATTCCCTAGCCCAAACGTTCCTGGAATTGATAAATTCAATTGCACTGGAACAACTAGTCACCTCTCCCACTAGGGGAGATAATATACTAGACCTGATCATCACAAACATAGGGACAAAATGCTCCACACCGGAAGTATACCCCTCACTAGTGAAATCTGACCACAAACTAATCACCCTGGATATACATATCCCACCTCCACCCCCAGCACAAAAGACCACAGTGAAAAACTTCTCAAAAGCAGACTTCACTCTTCTTAAGACTGAGATGGTATCCTTTAAGCCCACTGTGCCAGTGGATACCACATCCACAATGCCGAATCCTTCACAAATGCTTTCTATGGACATCTCCAAGAATGCATGGATCATGCAATCCCAAACAAATCCAAGTCCCTCTCCACCAAATGTAAGCGTCCTGTCTGGTGGACCTCAGCCATAAACAAATTGTATAACAAAGAAGGAAGCTACTGCACGTCAGAGCGAAATCCCATGAAGGAAGTCATCTCTGATCAACGTTAGCAGAAAACTACGTTCTCTCATAAAACATCCAAGGCAAACTTTGAGAGAAAAATCACTAAGGACACTAAAGATAACCACAAAGCCTTCTTCAGCTATGTTAGAAACCTGAAACCCTCAGATATGCTCAGAGTTGGTTCACAACAACAAAAATACACTGAACCCACAGATATTGCTAACATTCTGGCTGACAGGTTCAGTGCAAATTTCTCACCTCCTTCACCCCAAAAGAAGAAATACTTATCCCAGCTGAATGTAATCTCCTGTCATCTCAGATGTCCAAGTGAGAACCGCCCTAAACAAAGCAAAAACACAGCATCAATGGGACCTGACGGTATCCGGGTGCGTGTTACGTGAACTCAAGAGGAGCTAAACTCACACATAAAAATGCTATTTAACCTTAGCCTTACTTCAGGATATGTACCTGAACACTGGCGTACAGCAACAGTGGTCCCACTCCACAAGGGGGTTGCCTCTACAGACCCTGGAAACTACTGCCCCATAAGCTTAACTAGCCTGGTCTGCAAAGCTATGGAAAGAATCATTATGGAACTCATAAACAGAGACATAGGGGACCTACAGACACTTGACCCCACCCAGTTTGGCTTTGTAAAGGGCAGATCCTGCCTTTTAAACCTGGTTGACTTTTGAAACAGTCACTAGAGCCATTGATGAGGGCAAAGCAGTCCATACAGCATACCTGGACTTGGCTAAGGCCTGACACAATACCCCACTCAGGCATCATAGATAAGCTAAACAGCTTAAAAGTAAACCCTTATGTCACTAGATGGGTTGCAAACTGGCTAAAGGACAGAACCCATAAAGTTAAAATCGCTGGAGCAATGTCAGACTCAAAGCCAGTCACAAGTGGTGTCCCACAGGGATCTGTCCTGGGACCCCTCTTGTTCGGCATTTATTTCTCAGATGTTAAAGCAAACATGGGAGGGCTGTGGCTGACAAAGTTCGCAGATGACTGCAAACTAGGCGCCATAGTCGATACACCAGCAGACACACACATCCTACAAAAGGCCTCACTGAAGCGGACAACTGGTGCGTAATCACGGCCTTAAACTAAATGCCAAAAATGTATAGTCATCCCTTTTGGAAAACAAAGTACCCACAAATTATCACATAGACAGCAACCCACTGAGTACAGAAAAGTAATCAGAGACCTAGGGACCCAAGTAGACAGCGACCTCTCATTTGACACCCACGTTGCCAAAGTGGTTAGAAAAACATTCTACCTTGCACAGCTCATCATGAAGGGATTCACATCCAGATCCAAGGATGTCATTGTACCCCTATATTCCTCCCTCATCAGACCCATGATTGAGTACAATGCCCCATTTGGTATGTACCTCACCCGGCACTTGCAACAGCTGGAGAGACCACAAAAGTACCTCACCAAAAGGATCAAGGGTCTCCAACATATGTCTTATTCCGCCAGACTAAAGAAACTTCAGCTCTATTCAGTAGCATACCGCCTGCTCAAAGGTGATCTCTGCATGACGTACAAGGCCATGTCCAATCAGGATCTGATGGACATGCTCCACCTCAAAAAATCCAAATCCATCAGGACCATGAGAGCTAAAGACTTAAACCTCGGCACAAGTATGAATAGGACATGCTGGAGGGATAGATTCATAACCCAGAGGCTTCCCATGCTTTGGAACAGGATCCCAGTTCGTATTAGGCAGAGCCCCTCACTGACTCTCTTCAAGAGAAATCTTGATGAGTGGATGGGAGATAGGGTCACATCTGTGTCACTGCTAGACAGGGGCACAGTAAACTAATTCTATTATATAAGGGGACCTTCATTGTGTCACTACTAGACAGCGGCACAGTATCCTAGATTTATTCTGTACATTTTTGTACCATTTCATGGAGTGGCAAAAGCCACAGCACTATGGCTAGGCTTACAAATGTCCCAGGGCAGATTGCCTAGTACTATACTATGAAACTATGAAACTAAACCATGATGAATTCGTTCATCAGATTCAACATTTACATCTCATTAGTATGCATGAAGTTGACACTGTTTTTTGACATTAAATACAGTTTTTGTTTTTAAAGTTGAGATTTTGATAGTAAACTATTATAATATTAAGTATCTATTTAAAAGATATAATAGATATGTAGATATAGATATAGATATAGATATAGATATAGATATAGATATAGATATCAAACTGTCAGATATTTCTTGAATTCTGTAACACTCCCTGTTATCAAATGTAATACTTACCAGCACGGCAATGATTCCCTCTCCTTCTACACAGAAAAGTTTGGAATTTTCATCTTTCTTCTTTTCAAAACTAGTTTTAAACTCTATTGTTTAAACAGCTCTCAAATGCTTGCCTTTTTAATTTCTTTCAGTGCTCTGTCCTAAGAAATTATAAAAAATATTCGAGGCAGCTGAATATGGGAACTATTGTACCTTGCCAATACATACCCTTAGACTGTACTTCCTCGCTCAAGAGAGGCTAAGCTAATTAAGCATGTGGTGAATTTATGAATGCCCATCACATTACTCAGGTTACATATATAGAAAGAGAGCATATCACACTGCTTGATCTGAAGCGGGAGTCTAGTCCAGAGGTGGAGGAGGTGCTGAGTAATGAACCTACATCATCACCATATTTTTATACAACTGACACTGAATATTCACATCCTGATATTTGTTGGATGCAAGAAATGCAAGTCAACAGAGTTCCTAATTACATAGAAGACAAGGTATAAGTCTCCTCTGAGGAGTCTATAAAAACTGAATAAATGGACATCAATTACTCTTTTCTGGTAGCTTAGGGATTTTAAGCCTTTTATCTTCTTGGTTAAAAATGTCTAGGATCTTTCTAATTCTTTAACATGTCTAGTGAAGTATATCCCAAAGGGGGCATTGTATTAAATAACTGTCTCATTTAATGATTACAAGAGTACAGTGATCTCTCTGATCAGGATGATATTCCCTAGGCAAATTAGCTGTGCACATGAGAAAGGTTTTCTTACTGCTGACACTACATAGTAATCAAAAGAGAGGGAATTATCAACCCAATTTCCAGGGTCCCTACTACATTTTGAAGTGGGAGCTATCAATGCTGTATTCTGGAGGGAATGGCTGTCTATCAAATATGATGATATTTCATGTTTTAGCATTAAATCTGAGCCCATTTTAATACACCAAATATGTATGGGCATAAGTTCTTGCTTGAAAGCTTGGACATCACAGGAGGCTTTGACAGTGACTCCCAGTTTGTCATGGGACAATGCTGTTGAGTACAGCTTTCCTGTGGAAAAGCAGAACCAAGCTAAGTGAACTGATGTTACTACCCATCCGGAGGTTCAAACTTCATAAAGAAAGGTCTGTAGATGCTTTTGCATTGCACAAGCTGTGTGAGCTACAATACAGAAATGACCGTGGTAACTTAGGAAATGGATATATACTTAAATGATGTGGTTTAGTGTGTGACATTAGAAAACATGTGTTGATGATAAAAATAAACAGATTAGTTTGTGGGAAGATTAAGTCTCACTTTTGGGAAAAAAAAAACAAGTAATCTGCCTAATAAAATTATTTTAAATGGTAATGTGACATCAGTGCTCTACTGGAACTAATCAAGAGCCTGTTTTCATTATGGTAAACCTGACTATTTAGTGAATGAATGTCCTAGGAAAATATATGCCAAATATCGGGGGAAAAAGAACATAAAACGTTGAATTGTGTTGAAAAATATGAGAGGTACTAATTTTCAGATTTCATTATGAAAAGAAAATATTTTTTGAGGAAATGCAGCAGGGAAAATAAAAAGTTTCTTTGTAATATGAGCAGGAATTTGAATGGAATGTTGATATGCAGTAAGTAAAGGAATGATCAGAGAGGAAAATACATCAATAGTGAAGAAGAGCAAATAAACAAGGCATTACAGTTATTTACAAATGTAAATAGTACAGAAAATATAAAGTCTTACAGGTAGCATCAGCAGAAATCACTGAGGGAGAAAAGAGATGTTAAGCACGACGGGGGTTAGCACTGTCAGAAGTGGCAGGGAGAAGGAGTCAAAGAGGAAAACAGGGAGTGGGGGTTACACAGAAAACACCTTGCCAGTGGAAATGTATAATTTGAATTTATATTGTATACAAGTGACTTCTGGAGACTTTTGGTGTATGACAGGTGCACAAATGTGAAAAGTGAAATTATCTGTCTGTTAGAAATAAGCCTAATTTCTGAAATCAGTTTAATATACTATGGTGATAAGAAGTTATAAGGACATTAGGAACTAAGAATGTTGAGGTGGTATTTATTGAATTAAGAAAAGAGGAATAATAACAGACTGCGATAAAAACAGGCAGGTATATGATGATAGATTTGTGGATGGTGAGGTCTAGTTAGATTACTATAGCAATAACCCACGCCTGGGTGTGGGTAATGCGGGATTTAACCACGGTTGGCGTGGTTTGGTCCCGAGGGACCAAACAAAGACAACCGTGGTTAAATCCTACATTACCCACACGCAGAAGTGGATTATTGCTTTTATACAATGACATTATTTAAGAAAAGACATAGTTACTTTTCTTAAATAATGGCATTGTATAATGCCTCTTTGCTGCCCTTCCGCAGCTGTCTGGTATTCCGCGGCAGTTCTGATGTACTGCGCATGCCTACGCAGTACATCAGAGCTGTGGGCAAAAGCAACGGAGAACGCAAGAACTCCGTTGCATTTTACTGTTTCACTATGTTAAATGGGTTTAACATAGTGAGACAGCTTTAAAATAAGCAACGGAGATCTCCGTTACTTATTTTAAAGCTGTCTCGCTATGTTAAACCCATTTAATATAGCGAGACAGGTTTAAAAAAAAAAGCAATGGAGATCGCAAGATCTCCTTGCTTTTTACACACTGTGTCGCTATGTTAAAGGAGTTTAACATAGCGAGACAGCTTTAAAAAAAGCAACGGAGATCTGCGTTGCTTTTTTTAAACCTGTGTCGCTATATTAAACTCTTTTAACATAGCGAGACAGTGTTTTATACTAACGGAAAAAGTCCGGGCGACCGGACCTTTTTCCGTTAGTATATTGAGGGATTTACAACGGGCACGCTGGTTGGGCTGGCCAATCAGCGTGCACATTTTAGAGGAAGAATTGTATAATAAATAATAATATATGAAAACACATTTATGTTGGAGAGGGATAGACTTTTTAAGGAAATAAAAGGTGTCATTGTGGGTTCACTGGCAATTTTAGAAGAGGACATGAAATTTATTATTTAATAAAACAAATGGAAAAAAATAGGACAGCACATAGAAGTTTGCAGGGCAAAAATGTAGGTAGTTAGGATGAAATTGATAAAAGAGATGCAATCTCTATATGACAGGGAAGCATTACAGGCAGAGATTGACTATGTGGCTTTCTAAAATGACTTAAAGGAGATAGAAGAGGATAAATGGGGGGTGCATTTTTCAGACTATCAGGCTATATGATCATTTACTGACTGAATGGGGAAATAATAAAGGTAAGGATGAGTGTTAAAAGACGTACAGCAACAATATGTGATACAAAAGAGATGTAAGAGGAAGAATAAAGATCATGTCAGGAATGGCACATGTGGGATGAGGCTGTTTTATGGTGTCTAGGAAGAATGGTGGCTGTGTTTTAAAGAACAAGTAGAATAAAGGTTTTAGAGGGAGAAAGAAGGATTTTGCAGAAGGGATGAATGGCAGTTATGAAATAAAGATACTTATGAAAAAGCATTGGAAAAATTCCATCAATATGTATGACAGGAGAAGAAGCTGTATGAAAAATGCAAAAATAAGGAAATGTTAAGGGTCTTATTAAGTTTCAGAAATAGTTTTTGACTTTAAGAAAAAGAACAGATAAACCCTTTTCGGTAAAAAAAGGTGTGATATGATGAAGTTATAATGCAGGGCAAGAGGGGATTATGAGGACACAAGTAAGCATTAATGAAACATTAAAATGTTATGTTAAAAAAACGTATGAAAGGCAAGAGGTAACAGTTACTGAGGGTTGGGAAGTTGAGATTAATTAAAGAACAAAATAAGGTGGTGTGTAGTTTGATCAGAGAACTGAAGGAAGAGCTTATAAAAGTAGATGAGAAAATTGTACTAGATGCAGATGGTAAACTATCTGGATTTTATAAAAGGAGGAATTATCAATAAAGGAAATCTATAAAAGACATAGGCAATGGAACAAATTATTATTTTGAACTTCACAGGAAAAAATGAGCGGGAGCATTTGGAAAACTGTAGAACAGTAGCTTTCTGCATGGTAGATTATAAAATTAATATGAAGATTTTATATTAAAGAGTTTCTAGAATAATGAATGGTATAATTGGCCATGGAATACGTGTAATTAAAGGGAAAGAGGTTAAGGAAATGTTAGGAATTATAAGATACGCAATGGATTTGATTATTAGAGATAAAGTGATGGACAGGATGATAGCTTCTGATTTTAAAAAATATTTCATAATGTCAGTTAAGAACAGCTATGGCTACAAATGAAGGTGTATGGGATAGGAGGCAAAATAGTAAGAGTAATGTAGTGTGTTTATTCTGGAAACAAAATAAGAATAAAAGTAAATAGATATGTAATGTCATAATTGTGGAGCCATTATTTTCAATGGTCATGAAAACGCAGTTACAAGAAAAAAAAGGAAAAAATGCAGATTGGAAACAAGATAGAGAATAGCAGTAAGAGTGAAAGTGTCCATAGCTTTATACTGTGCAGATGATTGTTTAAGAAGGAGACAGCATATGATGGTAAATATTTTGCAAGTAGTGAAAGAAAAGCTGGGATATGTGGGGCTGCAAATAACTAAAACTAAAAGCAATGGATTAGACAAAAGTTAAAATGGGGGAATATATTTTCGGGAAAAAAATGAAGTATAAGTGTTTTGAGAGACAAGAAAAGGTAAGTCCTTCCATCTATCACCCTTTTCCTATATGGGGTCAAGCTGTCTCTTCAAAAGTGACAATCATCTAGAACCAAGTTTACACAAGTGGGTGTCTAGCCCTGCCATGGTAGTTCATCCAAAACTACCATACCACACACACTCTCACACCTAGGAACAATTTTTTTTAGATTGTCCAGTCCACCTGCTGCACATCTTTAGAATGTGGGAAGAAAATGGAGAACCAGGAGGAAACCCACATGAACAAAGAGAGGATATGCAGACTCCACACAGAAGGCATCTCAGCCAAGAATTGAACCTGGGAACCTCTTGCAGTGGGGCAACAAAGCATTCCGCTCCACCACTGTGCCACAAGGTAAGACAGCATATGTGAAAAATGGATGGAGAAGGTAAAGGAGATGGAAAAGACGTGGAGTTGTTTTATGATGCCTGGTGAACAGTTGTGTTATAGCATTATTAAGTTATTCCAGAGGGGAATATACGATACTATAACACCTGACAAAGCAGATCAGGAAATTTTGCATTTTTGGGTTAATCACAGTTGAACACTTGTTATAAGCAGACTCATTTTAGTACATTTAAGAAGGGAAGACTTACATTGTTAAATCTATTGATACATTTGGCATCTGTAAGCCATGTATTTTGTGTAGCAGCAAGTATTTGGGGTCAAGCAAGTATGTTGAGGTATTGGTTATTATAAAAGTATGTAGCTTTGTTATAGGAGATTAGACAAAGAAACAGGAGACAAGAAGTAATAGGGAATGATATGGTCATAGTATGAAAATACTGGTGTGATAACAGGGGCGAGTCACTGAGTGGTTAAAAGAAAGGAATGATAGCAGAAAATAATGCAGTGATTATTTTTAATGGATGCAAGGAAGGAGTGAGCATGGAGAAAAGACAGGGCATATATAGGAGGCATTTCTGGTATAGAGAGTTGCATGAATGGCCTTTCTTCTTATGGAGACTTTCATAGAATAAACTACCTGTAAAAGAAGAGTTGAGGTATAAACAGAAAGATTGTTGATTATATGGGAGATAAGGGTGCATAGTGGAGGACATAGCTATGCATGTGCTTAAGGTATGCAAGAGATTAAACAGTTTTTAGAAAACTATACTAAAAATATTTGGAGAGCAATGCTAAGGACACATTGCTAAAGATATGGTGTTGTGCGAGACATAGAGGGATGCTGAAATGTGGGTTAGCAGATAATTACTGCCCTCACCAAGAATGATACCTCAGTATAAAGAAAAAATGATCAATTTCAACAATTGGCTAAGCTTCTGGTGTCATTCAAAGGGGATCCAGTGTCTGTCAGCCTGGAATGACATGCTCGACAAGCCACGTTGCTTCGCAAGAGATGGCTTGCACCTGTCACCCCTAGGCTTTGAAATACTGGCCAAGGCTATTGCTGCCCCCATAGAGCCTTTTTTAGGCAAGGCTCAAAAATCAAACCCACCTCCGTAAACAGCACAATTAACAAAAAAACTGAGGGTTATGCTACCCAACACCAGGAGTTTAAATCTCAAAATGCACGCACTCTAAGCACTCCTCAGTAGGGAGAATGTCGACATCTGTGCAGTAACTGAAACCTGGTTCAAGGCTCCAGAGAGCACCCCAGCACTACCAGGCTACAACTCATATCACACGTTTCAGCCACAGAACATGGACCAAAACACAAAAGGAGGGGGTGTATCCATATTCATGAAGGATACCTACACCTCCAGGTTAGTGGCGCAGCATGATACCTCTGAGATCATCCATGTGCAACTAACATCAGGCAAATCTGCAATGCAAATTGTGGCTTCCTACAGATCACCCTCCATGACCCAGGACCACCACTCTTCCTTTCTGGAGACACTGGAAAACATGAAGGTCCTACCAAACACCTTGACATTGGGTGATTTCAATTACCCTACCATTCACTGGGAAAACTACTCAAGTACAAATTCCCAGACCCAGCGCTTCCTGGAATTCATCAACTCAAACACCCTGGATCAGCTGGTAAACTCCCCTACCAGAGGTGAAAACATATTGGACCTGGTCATCACCAACATGGACGACAGGTGTTCCACACCGGAGGTCAACCCATCACTGGTTAGATCAGACCATAAGCTAATCACTCTGGATGTCCACACCCCACCACCACCCCCAACTAAGGAAACCACAGTAAAAAGCTTTTCTAAAACAAATTTCACCTTACTTAAGACAGAGGTGGTAAGTTTCACAGCCCCCACACTAAAGAATAACACTGCCCAGGATGCAGAAACCTTTACAAATGCACTCTATGAGCACCTACAAGGATGCAAGGATCGTGCCATCTCTGGCAAAACCAAGACACACTCCTCTAAGAGAAGGAAACCAGTTTGGTGGACCCTGCAATAAACAGGATATACAATAGAAGGAGAAAACTAGTTCAGAAAAAAAGCAAATCCCAAGAAGGAAAGACATCTCTGATCAGTATCAGTAAGAAACTGAGGTCCCTCATGAAATCATCCAAGGCTAACTTCGAAAAAAAAATAGCCAAGGATTCAAAAGATAACTACAAAGCCTTCTTTAGCTATGTTACGAATCTAAGTGGCAACTCACAGATATGCACTGAACTAGTGCAAAATAGCACAAAATATACTGAACCTACTGATATTGCCAACATCCTGGCAGATAGAGTCAGTGCAAACTTCACCCCCCCTCTCACCTCCAAAAGGGCCCACAACAATACCGAAAAAGTGTAGTGTCCCAAAAATCACAGACACACAGGACAAAACAGCCCTTTTAAAAGCCAAAAACACAGCATCAATGGGACCAGATGGTGTCCCAGGCTGCGTCCTGCACGAACTACAGAACGAACTAACCCCCCACCTAAACACGCTGTTCAACCTCGGCCTCTCCACAGGCTACATGCCCATAGAATGGTGCACAGCAACAGTTATTCCTCTTCACAAAGGAGGGGCCACAACTGACCCTGGTAACTATCGCCCCATAAGCCTGACTAGCCTGGTCTGCAAGGCTATGGAGCGCATCATTATGGAACTCATTAACAAAGACATTGGGAACCTCCAAACACTTGACCCAACCCAGTTCGGCTTTGTTAAGGGCAGATCATGCCAACTAAACCTGGTTGACGTCTTTGAGACAGTCACCAAGGCATAGACGAGGGAAAGGTGGTTCACATACCCTACCTTCACCTTGCCAAGGCTTTCAATACCATTCCCCACTCAGGTATTACAGAAAAACTCACCAGCATGAGCATAAAACCCTACATCATGAGATGGGTTGCCAACTGGCTTACAGACAGAACTCACACGGTAAGAATAGCAGGCTCCAGGTCCGACTCTAAACCAGTCACAAGTGGTGTCCCACAAGGCTCGGTCCTGAGACCCCTACTGTTCAGCATATACTTCTCAGAAGTACAGGCAAACACAGGAGGACTATGGCTAACCGAGTTCGCCAATGACTGCAAACTGGGAGCCATAACTGACTCTCCAGCTGGCATGGACATCCTCCAAAAGGGCCTTATTGAGATGGACACCTGGTGTCGAAGTCATGGCCTCAAGCTAAATGCCAAAAAATGCATAGTCATCCCTTTTGGGAAAAACAAAACACCCATGAATTACCACATAGGTGGCAGCCCCCTTAATACAGAAAAGGTAATAAGAGATCTGGGGACCCAGGTAGATAGTAATCTCTCCTTTGACAATCATATTGCCAAAGTAGTTAGGAAATCCTTCTATGTGGCCCATCTAATTACTAAAGGGTTTGCATCTAAAAATAAAGAGGTTATAGTGCCCCTCTACTAGTCACTCATTGGACCCATCATAGAGTACAATGCCCCATTTGGGATGTAGCTCACAAGACACTTCCAACAGCTGGAAAGACCACAAAAGTACCTCACCAAGAGGATTACTGGTCTCAAACATATGTCCTATGCAGCCTGACTGAAAAAAATCCAGCTGTACTCAGTGGCATATCACTTACTCAGAGGTGATCTCTGCCTGACTTACAAAGCCATGTCCAACTCAGAATTGATGGACATGCTCCACCTAAAGAAATCCAAGTCACTGCAAGCCATGCACTCTAGTGAGCTAAACCTTGCCACAACAATAAATAGAATATGTTGGAGGGATAGATTCCTGTCACAGAGACTCCCCATGCTTTGGAACAAAATTCCAAATTGCATCAAGCAGAGCCCCTCACTAACACTCTTCAAGAGAAACCTTGATGAGTGGATGGGTAACAGAAAATACACCCCTGGGATCACTTCATTTACTCTGCTTGACAGAGGATCAGTTAATTAACCAATGGGGTGGTGAAAGCCAGCACACTCTGGCCAGGCTTATAAATGCCCTTGAGCAGATAGCCTAGTACCTGCCTATGAACCTATTAACCTATTAGATAATTTTCTTTCATGTTTATGGTCCATTTGGAATAAAATGTATGCTCAGTTATTAGAAAATAAACAGTGAAATATGAAGAAGGTGCTAAAGAAGATGCAATTCTTTATTGTGTCAGAAAGATGTGGGAGGGGGCTGAGATGAAAAGCATAGCTCTCAATTGTCTAGATTTTCACAGAATGCCCAGATTTATACCTCATATTTTTGATCTGTTCCTCATAAAATGGAAAATCACTGAGGATTGCAGTCAATAAACGGCAGACATATGAGTTTCAGACTTCATATCTTTTAGAAAATATATACCAATGCAAATCCTATTATTCTATCAACTTTTGCAATATTTAAAATCTGTCCCTATTTTTAGGCCTTTGCCCCCCTCCATTATTTTTGCCTTTGTCCAGATTTCTTGGGCTAAGAGGTTAAGATATATGATGGTAGAAAAACGTGGCAAAACACTGCTATGTTGCAAGTTTTTTTGGGGGCAAAACTTAAGTAAGGCATTTATCATTGTTTTGGAGTAGTAGTTCTTGTTTTTGAGTGCCTTACATGCTATGGAGAATCGAAAGAAAACTAACACAAGCTATGCTATGGTGGCTTCCAACAACAAGGAGAAAGACCTTAGTGGCTTCCTTTCTAAGAGGTTTTTACCCAATGACAATCCTTTATTGAACATGGACTTCATGGTTTTGAAGGACAATTTCTTAGCTGATAAGATACCAGTAAGTACAGATAAGAATTTTGAAGATTTACTGAGAGACTTTAGCTATAAAGTGGGTAGACTGCAACGCCTACAATGGCAGACTCACCACTTTGAAGCTTGCCTTAAGTTTGGGATTGTGCCGAGAGGCATGAGGGTCTTGTGCATGCCTACGCAAGGTGATAGATATCCAGCACTTTTGGCTAAGTGGCAGTTAATTAACATCAATACAGGGCTTCAGTACATGGAGCTACTCATAGACTTCTTTGCTCCTGAAATTACTACTCTAAAAAATGACATCATGATCCTACAAAACAAATTGGAAAATGATTATACTGGTGACAAATATAACTGCTCATAACGTTCACAGAGAATGATGATAAACTTAGAATACAAAAATCAAACAAGCTCAAAAGAGACTATAATGATTTTACAAAGGGCAACATCTTTGTTTGGCCCAAAGAAAGATATTTAGACAAGAATGTCAGTTATCAAGTGCAACAAAAATCTCAGCCGGTTATGAGAGAACCAGCAGAAACACTTCGTAGCAATGAAATCAATCTACCATCATATAATGTTGCTGCCAATGTGACGTCAACGTGACCAGAAGGAACAACGGATAATGCCGATACCATCTCGACTATCAAAGATGTTACATCAGTATGTAAATCCTCGTCTCCATCTGGGGATTTTAGTGATACGAATGTGGAGGAACAAGCAGGAAGCAGTTCCTCGACACGAGACCAAGCAACAGAGGAAGAAAACTTGCGACTGGGAGCTAGACGCAAAGCTCTTCAAAGTGATCAGCGTTTTTTGGCACAATTACCAGCACCAGTAAAGAAAAAAGGAGCTTGGAAACGTTCGCTCAGCGAAGGAAGGGACTACAACAACAAGAAAAGAAGGACTGTGAATTGACTGGTAATATTATCAATGATAATATTGTTTATAATTTGTCGGGGTATAACCTATCCGATATTGAATATTCAGTGTTAAATAAAGGTTTCTCATATATACCTAGCAGAGAAAGTATTTACCATGAGGTCATTATGGATTTAATGATGTTCTGCAGGAATGTAGCTCTCAAACATATATATGGTAACAGTTCTATACCACAGGAATGTTTAAAAGCACCAAGTAGTTTTGTACCAACACTAAATGCAGCCACTCATATGTTTTTAAAAACCTGTGAACAAGATTTAATAAGATTTTTTCGGGAAGACAATGTTTACAAGTATTATAATCTTACAATGTCACAGAGGCAAGCGCTATATAGATTGAGCCAAAATGATTATTTAACAATAAAAACTGCTGACAAAGGTGGGGTGGTAGTGGTTTTAGATACCTCTTACTATCAAAATAAAATACGTTTACTGTTGTCTGGAAAACAAGTGTATATTCCAATCAATCCACTGCAGGTTAAATTAATAGTAGATGAAGTACATCATTGTCTACGAAGAATGTTGAATGATATGAAAATAGATGATGATCTTTATAGTTTTTTAAGGAAAGAAGGAGTGGTTACTCCAATATTTAAAGCCCTACCCAAAATACACAAATCTTCCACAGATCCACCTCTGAGACCTATACTATCAGGGAGAGGGTGGGTTACAGAACATGTCTCAATATGGTTAGAATGTACGCTTAGACCATATGTAGAAAGGACTACCAATATATTGAGGGATACGGAACAATTTATTAAAGCCTTAGGAGAGATACAAATAGATTCTTCAGAGTATCTTATGGTCACACTAGATGTGCAAAATTTGTTTACAGTCATTAACAATGACTATGGGATCGATGCAATTTGTTCACTTCTAGGTGACATGGATGTTGAAGAAAACAAAATTGATTTGATTAAAAATATGTTGACCTTGGTTTTGGAGAACAATGTTTTTCTAGGTCTTCAACAACTGTATAGGCAGGCACAGGGGGTAGCCATGGGTACCCCCTGTGCAAATACATATGCCAATCTGGTCCTCTCATATTGGGAGAAAGAATCCTTTCTATTTAATGAATTCTGGATGAAGCATATAACTATGTATAAACGTTTTGTTGATGATGTTTTTATTCTGTGGAAAGGTAGTCGTGAGGAGTTAAATCTATTTTTAGTATATATACATTCAACTACTAATTTTTTGAAATTCACCTTAACTTGTTCATATACATTTATAGATTTTTTAGATGTACATGTAAACCTTTCAGAGGTTGGTTTTGCAACAAATTTGCATAGAAAAGAATGCTGGAAAAATACAATGTTAAATTTTGATAGCATGCACCCCAGGTATACATTCCCCAATATAGTTCAGGGACAGGTCTGTAGGGTTTCAAGGATCTGTACCAATGATAGTCACTTTGAGTTGGAAACAGAATATTTAAAGGGCTTATTTCTACACAGGGGATATAGGGATGAAATGGTTAACAAAGTTATAGATAAAGGTAAACAGTATAGAGATAGTAGGTATAAACCTTGGTTACATCAGGGTAAGGGACAGGTTAATGAACACATGAAGGTAAAGAGAACTCCTGATAAACCAAAAGTAATGTTAACCTATAGTAGTAATATAAAAGGTGTTTGTGATGTTGGAATATCTTGATAAGTGATGATAGAACTAGATCTATAGTAGGGGAAAGACCTTGTTTCATGTACAGAAGAAATAAAAATTTGAAAGATATCTTAGGTAAAGAAAAGATTTATAAAACTATACCTTTCAAAACTAAAATGGGAAGTATACCATGTGGGGCATGCAAAGCTTGTACCTATATCGATAAAGAAACTACTTTTATCCAACCAGTTACAGGAAAGATTTTTGATTTTAAAGCCAGGGCCACTTGTCGAACGGCTAATATAGTATATATAGTTGAATATGAATCGTAAAAGTTTTTATGTGGGTAAAACCAATAACATGTTTAAAGTGAGAATATTACAACATTTGTCAGCCATAAGACTATGTGATATACACAATGCCCTATATAGGCATATAGAACAAAACAATACCCATACTTTTATATTTAGAGTCATAATCAATGTGACACTCAATAGCAGGGGTGGAGATGTTAAACATCTAACAGAGCTAGCTGAAGCCAGATGGATTTTACAGTTATTGGCACATAGGCATCCTGGATTGAATGATGTTGTTCCTATGAAGCAGGCCCTTAAAAATAGGCGGGTCTTTTACTGAATGTTCATTGGCTACAAGAATATTTAAAAAGCTGCATTTGTAGTGTGTTTTTATCTGATGAAGGGTTTGTACCGAAAGCGCACATCTGTATTTTATTGGATTTTGTACCTTGTGGAACTGTGGAACTGTTTTTGATTTTATTAAAAAACTTGCAACATAGCAGTGTTTTGCCACGTTTTTCTACTATTGCGTTTCTGCTGTTCGTTGGGCAAAACTTAAGTAAGGCATTTATCATTGTTTTGGAGTTAAGAGATATGATGAAAAGCTCTGTTTATTAAAGTGTGCATATATAATTATGCAAATTTGACTAGATGCTTTTAATTATTTTGTTGTGTACAGAACACAACTGCATTCCAAAAAACAGATAGCAGACAACCTTGACTAGTGTCTTTCTGATGTCAAAAATGTACTTAAGCCCTTGTTAAGCTCTAAGGTACAGTTAAGATCAGATCTCATGATAATGATTAACAGCAGATAGTGGCAGAAGGAAAACAGCTTTGAAAGATGTTGATTACTTCACTATGCCACACTTTAAAATAAAATGTGTGGCAAAATAAAGTATGTAACAGCTTTTCAAGCCATTTCTGTCAGTTGTCTGTTTGGCAGCACTGTTTTACTGTGTTTCAAAGTCACTTTATTCTTTCCTGTTTTTTTTTTCTTTATCTTGCAGCCCATGAAACATCTAAAGCTTCATGTACTACAAATAATTCCTTGTTTTGTGTTCTTAACATGCAAGAAAATATTCACATCTCAAGTTTCTCGATATTCATATTTCAAACATAAAATAACTTTGTTATGATCGGAGACCTTTTCATAATCTTCTGTGTTCTGATTTAACTTGTTTTTATTTATTTCAGACATAAATATGTAAATGTTTATACAGCAACGAAATAACTTATTCTTTGCTGTGGGAGTATTTTACATCCACTTGATCAACTACCGACTCAGGTTAATGGGGCATCATTTTATCTTCCCACACAAAAGATGGAACATTCAGAAATGCACCACCTCCCTTACTGTGGTATCTAGATTGGAAAATGAATTCAAATGTCAAATGTGGGAGCAAACCCAAATTAATTTCATCTTCCAGCATCAAAGGTGAGTGTGCTAGCTGATAAACCACTGACACTGGTGTCAGTCTTCTCTTCTACCTATTAACTGCATCTAAATCTCTCAAACCTAGCCCAGAGAATGAATGCAGTTCCCTACAAATGTCTTTGGCCATTGTCCTTTGGTCATGTATATCTCATGTATATCATTTCTGACTACTGTATATCATCTATATATCATCTATATATCATCTATATTGCTTCTTACGCTGCAACCCTTCCAATTTCCAATTCAGTATCTCCTACTTATAATTTCCTCAATTGCAGCTAAAGTTTGCCTTTTGCATAATCTGTAATAGTAGAGTCAATATAGCCATGTCAGATTGTATGACTGTTATATCTGCTATTTACAACCAAAATATGCACATGTATTATTGCAACATACATGTAACTTCATGTATATAACCAATGTACCACTCTACACAAAACGAGAATATGTGAACTAAAAGCAGATCCTTTAAATAAATTGTATTGCCAGTTCACCTTGACATCTCATCATAACAGCCTTCTTTAATGTTACAGAGGTCCATTCCAAGTGTTAGATGAAAGAATTTTATATTATTCAGCTAACCTGCTAATTAATGTAAATTAGCAACTTAATTCAGTAGTTTTCATATTTTTTTAAATATATACTTAATCATTAAAAACTAAAACTGTATTCTAGATATTGCTAATGTGACAAATTAAATACTTCATTTATATGTTTCATCTCCCAACCCCCTGCTTACACTTATCAAGGATATCAGAACTTATCACATATTTGGGATGCATATCTGGACTTAAAAAGGCCCTTGTGGTTGTTAGTCTAATAAACACCTATGAACTTATGAACCAATATCAGATGAGACCATTTTGTATCTACATTTACATTTGAAGGAACAACTGCATTATATATCAACATAAAAGGCTTTTCTATTAACAATATAATTTTGCCTATGTTTTCCTACTACTGTCTCACTACAATTCTTTGTAGTTTAACAGCTTCACTATTCTAGTCACAAGTTCTCTTACTCTGATACACCTTCCTCATTATAGGCCCTCTGCACCCCTCAGCCTTTTTTTCTTAGTACTGGTATTCCTCATCTTTCTCATGTACCACCCTCGGGTTGATATGGTTTCTCATGGCATACTGGTTTTAAGTCATATCAGCTTATCAGTGTCAGTGGCACAATAGGTAATGTACTCACCTTTAGTGCAGAAAGCTGTAGGTTCTATTCCAACCTGATTGACTTCTTCGAATCAGTCTCCGGAGCTGTGGACAAGGGTAAGGTGGTACACACAGCCTGTCTGGACCTCACTAAGGCAATCAACACCATCCCCCATTCTGGAATCATAGATAAACTTACTAAGCTGGTCATTAATCCCTACTTCACTCAATGGGTTGTCAACTGGCTTACTGACAGAACACACACACACTGTAAAATTAGCCGAATCTAAATCCAGCTCCAGACAAGTGACAAATGGAGTACCTCAGGGTTCAGTCCTGAGACCGTTCATGCTTGGCATTTATTTCTCTGAAGTACAGGCCAACACTAAGGAACTCTGGCTAACAAAGTTCGCAGATGACTGCAAATTGGGAGCCATTATTGAATCCCCAAATGATGTGGATGTTCTACAGAAGGGCCTTTCAGAAACAGATGCTTAGTACCAGAGCCATGGGCTCAAGCTCAATGCCAAGAAATGTATAGTTGTTCCACTTTGGGAAAAACCATGTACCCGTGAATTACCACATAGGTGGCAGTACACTAAACACTGAAAGTGTGATAAGAGACTTAGGGACACAGGTGAACAGTGGTCTCATCTTCGATAACCACATCGCCACAACAGTCAGGAAATCCTTCGATGTGGCACACCTCATCACTAAGGGCTTTTCATCCAGAAAAAAGGAGGTCATTGTCCCACTGTACTCATCCCTTATTAGACACATTATAGAATACAATGCCCCAACTGGGATGTACCTCTCAAGACATCTGCAACAACTGGAAAGGCCACAGAAATACCTCACTAAAAGAATCACAGGCCTAAATGAGATGCCCTATGCTGACCGTATAAAAAAACTCCACCTATACTCTGTTGCATATCGTCTACTCAGAGGCGATCTCTGCTTAACATACAAGGCCATGTCAAATCCAGAGCTTTTGGACATGCTGCACTTAAAGAAATCCCAATGCCTCAGAGACACACAGTCTCCAGGGATCTAAACCTTGTCATCACAATAAACAAAACATGCTGGAGGGATAGGTTCCTGACCCAGAGACTCCCCAGACTCTGAAATAGACTGCCCATACATGTCAAGCAGAGCACCTCTTTGGCCCTCTTCAAAAGGAACCTTGATGATTGCATGGGAGATAGGAAATTCACCCCAGGGATCATGTCAGTCACCCTGCTAGACAGGGGTCCAGGGAAGTAAATACTTTGTGAAGAAATAGCCAGGGAATTGTTATGGCTAGGCTTGTATAGGCCCTAGGGCCAATAGTCTAGTACCAACCTATGAACCAACACCAAGTAGCTTGACTGTTAACATTACAGTGCAGTTGAAGGGGATGCTGTACTCCTGAGTGGGATGTCATTTGAGTGGGATATTAAACTGAGGCTCCACCTGCCTGAGTAAGTGGCAGCTCAAGTGAATGTAATAAATCCTTTCCTATTGAAAAGAGTAGGGGTCCTTTATTTATATACAAAAATAACTCTTATTTACAAAATATTTATATAGTTATATATTTACAGATACACTAATATATAAATATATAAATCCATTTACACAATTATACTAAATTTTCATCCCTATTAGACCCCCCGCTCCTTTTTCTAATAACCACCATCTGATTTTACTTAATATTGTTGCTAAAATCCATTCTCCATTAAACATAAATTATTTTATTTTTTCATTCCATATAACCTATATAGCATGAAACAACTTTTTATCTATTCTTTTAACATGTTCTTTACTTCTATTCTTCTAATATCCATATTTAATTATATCAGTGTTTATTTTTTCTACTTATTTTATAACTTTGAAAAAATCTTCTTTACATAGTTTTCCCTATTATTTTTTTACTCTTTTATGTTTCAAAGACATTTGTTCTGTAGTTTCTTCTTCTTGACAATGTAAACATATTCTATCAGTTTTCTTCTTCCATGGCATATTTCCTGTTATTGGTAATTTATCTATTACAAGTCTCCACAAAAAAAAAATCTTGACATTCTATTTTCTGTTTACACCATTTGCTTTTTAGTTTTATAGTTTTAATTTTTTTCATCTGTTAAATTTTCCCATGGTTTTACATAGTAATATTTTATCATGCATTCTTACACCATATATTACTATCTTTGTCTATATCATCAATTTTTAGTTTCCACAAAAATATTTTTTTCTTTTTAATATTTTATTTCTTCATTTATATGCTCTTTTTTAATTATTTTTTTTTACCATACCCCAAAATGTATCATACTTATATTTATACAGTTTCACTGCTAATCTCTCATCATTTTTCATTTATCCAGTTAAACACTTTGTACAAATATAATGATTTAATAAACCCTAAACCTCCATCTTCATTTACATACAAAACTTGTTATTTTAATGGGATTAATCTAGTATCCCATATAAAACATTGTCTCCAATAATTCCTTTTCAAATATTGTTGGCAACATAAATACACTTGCTAAGTATGTTATTTTTCCCACCACTACAGAATTTATCAAGACTTTCTCTGAAGGATAAGTTATATGATCTCCAGTGAAAGAGGTTTGCTTTAATTCTTCTATTGTTTTTCCCATTGAATTCTACTTACATCTTTATTCTTAAATTTTATACCTAACACAGAAATTCCATTCATTGTAAAATCTATAACCCTACCTTTACTATATCACATAAACCTTTACTTTTCTCTTTATTTAATCTGTGATTCTATAATAATTATTACATTTTTTATTTCTTTCACATAATTATTTTTCTTTGCCAAAGCAATTTCAATGATTATGTTC
The DNA here is from genome assembly GCF_019279795.1 of Protopterus annectens. Lineage (NCBI taxonomy): Eukaryota > Metazoa > Chordata > Ceratodontiformes > Protopteridae > Protopterus > Protopterus annectens. The sequence goes on from NC_056729.1 coordinate 1,084,417,904, forward strand.
TAAACCTTCCAGCATATTATCACATATTCTTTTATATTTTACTTTCTCTGCTTTTCTCATATCATATTGCCAATGAAAAAATACTCAATATTTTTCTGCAAATATAATTCTCCATTCAGACTTATTTTTATAAAATGTTTTCATATTATGATCTTTCCATAACTGCATTACTAATCTCTTTCTTTCTTCATTTCATGCTTTCTCGTTTATCCTTTTCATTCCATTGCTTTTTTTTATGCATTCCTTGTTTTACTTTATCTGTAGCCATATTGCAAGATGATCAGAAAATCCTTTCTCAGTTACCTCCATTTTTCCTATAACTAAACCTTCTGATACTATAACATCTATTTTAGTTCTATACATACCCCTTTTGTAAGTCCATGAATTTTTGTTCCAAAGTTTTAACTTGCCACATCTTGGAACCTATAATATTTTTTTCTTATATCATTCCCTTTCTTTTTATGCTTGCCTCTTAAACTGCAATAAAAGTCTCCTGTTATTACATATTCACTGCATAGTATAAAATCTGATGAAATAAGTCTCCCCTTTGGAGTTAATATAAGCATATAATGTTATAGTTCTATATACTTATTCTTTGCATTTCAAATCTACAATGGTTAATCTTCCCATTTTTGCTAAATTTTTATTTAAAAACTCTATTGTATTTCTGCAGAATATGGCTATTCCAGAACATATCTTATTTCCCAAATGCCAGATTATCTTTTTTCCTCATAGTTTCTGTGTCTGTAATCTTTCTTCATTTGTTAAAAATCATGTGTTTTCTAATATAATTACATCTACATCCTATGCATTACACCATTCCAAAAATCCTAATCTTCTTACTATATTCTTAATACTATTCACATTTACAGAATGCACTTGAACATTTTTATTTTCCCTTGAGTTATGGTTTCATAAGTTCTTAGTGGGCCATTCTAAGCCTAGCCAGTGAATCAAACACTGTACCTTGTATCTATGAATTAAACACCTTAACCATTATACTAACCCCTAATCTTTAGTTGCATATATTCTTTTAATCCATTGCCTTTCTTGTTTCTTTTGAACTTATCCCTTTAATTTTTCTTTTTTCGGTCCTTTATCCTTTTACTAATAGAATTCATTTTTAATTTATTACCTCCAAGTTTATGTCTTCTACATTACTTATTTCATTACCTCCTTCTATGTCCAATTTATTATTTTTCTCATCTAGTTTTTCCTCTATTCTGCTGCTTCTAAAATGTCCTATCTTAGTTCATGTTCTTCTCTTTCTTTTTTTTCTAACTCTTATTTTCATTTTTGTAATCCATCCATAAATGTCCAATTGTGTTACATTTATCAAATTTCAATTCACATTTTTTGCATCATGTCCCATTTCTCTATAAATATAACATTTTCTTTTGTCACAGTTACCTATCAAATGTCCTTTTTTTATGCAGACACGCACACACACACCCACACACCCACACACAGACATGCATACACACACACACACACACACACACACACACACACACACACACACACACACACACACACACACACACACACACACACACACACACACACACACACACACACACACACACACACACATAAACACGCACACACATGCACATACATGTTTTGGGTTGTTTTTTAACACAAGATTACAATCCCAGCCACCAGCTATATACCTTGTCATCAACTTTTGCAATGTGCAGTACTTCTTTACTTAAAGTTTTCAAATGTCCTTTCAAAATCTCTCTTTATATCTTTATTTGAAACTGTACATGAATTTTCTTTTGTGTTTCCCTGTTAAATACGTTTTATCACATAAAGATTCCATGGGTTACAATCTTTCATTTTTTTTTCCAAATTCCCTGAGAAAATTTTCCATTCCATTGAAAAAACAGTCTCAGATATAATGTCACAAAATGTCTCTTTGTTAATAAGAATACATGTTCTTACCTCATGTGCTTTTACATCCAAAGGAGCTATTAAGCTGTCCCATACAAATCTCTTAAGAGACACATGCTCTAGGGATTTAAACTTCAGCACAACAATTAATAGGACATGCTGGAGGGACAGATTCCTGTCCCCGAGACTTCCCTTGCTCTGGAATAGAATCCCAATCTATGTTAGGCAAAGCCCCTTACTGACTCTCTTCAAGAGAAATCTTGACGTGTGGATGGGAAATCGTAAATTTACATCTGGGATTACATCAGTGGCCCTGCTGGACAGAGGCCCAGGATACTAATCTAAAAGGGTGGCGAAAGCCAACACATTCTGGCTAGGCTTATAAATGCCCTTGGGCAGATAGCCTAGTACCTACCTATAAACCTATGAACCTATACTTCATACTTGTCCATTTCTTTGTCTTCTTTACTTTAAATTGTACCATGTTCTTCCATTTTTCATTTTCTTCTGCCTTGTTTTCTGCTACTCCACTTTCACCTTCTTTTACTTTATCTGCATATGTTTTCCTTTTAACCTCACCACAATTCTTCAGGATTGTCTCTGCATCCTCCTTTTTTATTTTCTTCGTAATTCCCACCATGAAACATCTCCTTAATTTTCTTGCTCACTTTGCACTGCCATTTGTTTAAATATATTATCCCACAACCTTTTCAACTAGAGGGTTGCAATTTTACCTCCATCATTTGCTGACTCACCTGCATCAAATAGATTTCTTTGAAACATTTCCTCAGAATCTTACACACATTCTCCTGTCTTGATATTTGCTTTCTCCTCCATTTCTTTCAGCACCCCATCATCTCCTTCCCTCTCCATCAACCTCCTTGTTTCTCAGGGCTGCCTCTATGTCTGGAATGGAAACAGGAAGTTCTCCTCCAAAATGGGTCCCTCTCGCAACAATGATTAGTAGGGCATGTTCCACAATGACCTGGCCAAATTTTCCCTCATAGTACAAATACCATCTTAGGTCTCCCCTGAAAAAGCTTCTGGCCTAGAGGAACTTACCCAGGTAACAAAAGATAAATAAATAAAAATAATATGTCAAGTCAAGACCATTAATTTAATATGCATTCACTTTTTTTCTTTTCTTTTATTTAAGGGCAAGACATGACAAACCCCATTTCTGGAGCTCAACTACTTCACCACCTAAACTAATTAAGCTAAGTTCAAGGCCAAATTTCATATTCAATTTGGAAAATTTTGAGGCTTGCTTATTTGATGAAAAAGGCTGGATGGTGTATGTCTAACACACATGCTGTTTCATATCTACTTACAGTTTCATTGTTCAGTTTTACTGATCTATTCATATTTTGTTTACTCTTTCCTCTTCATTTATCATCCTCTTTCTTTACTGCTGTAACACTAACTATACCATGCTACTATGATTTTTTTAACAATCATCTTTTATTTACCCTAATTTTCTCTAGCTCTTTTCTTCTCTCCTTATTCATTGCTTTTCTATTTGGCACACTTTCTAGTTTTACTCTTTATTATGAGCTATGTTACAATCATTGTCCTCACTGCTTCCATCCTAATCAGTTGTCAGATGCATGAAATTGTGCCATTTACAAACCTCTAGGAAATGGTGAGGGGGGTATATAAACAAGTTTTTAGCATGAATAATTGAAGCATTGTCATGCTTTGCTCTTTTTTTGCCATATTTTTTTTCAACTTGTATTTTCTTGCAATGCCTGTATTTTATTTAAGGTTTCTGTTTGTTGCATTAATGGTTGTATTATAATTTCAGTGGAGGTTATGTACCAAAACTGTCAGTGCTCATTTGGACTTGTGAGGTCAACAAAATTAAACAAAAATAAACAAAATACATGAATAACCCACACAACCTGTCCAGTAAACAACAGTAAATGTTCCTCTGGGTCAACACTAAATGACATGCTGTTAATTTCCTCAAAGCTGCATGTACTGTTGTCTTTTGTCAATGCCGTGTGTTTGCATTCTATTATTGCATAGTTACAAGGCTGTGCCGCTACATTCCCAGTATGACAGGTTTCCCCATTCCATCTACTCTCTGTATGTCTCTCCTTTGTTTAAAGTTTTATTAACCTCGTCCTCATTATTCAGCTTCTCAGAAATACTAGCATCATATTGCAGATTGTTTGGCAGTCAGCCAAGATCTGTATCACAAATATCAGAAATTCTCCAGCCCCTCCTGCTTATCAAAAAAAAAGTCTTTCTTTGTTAAAACCTGTCCTGTCTGTGTCATGGATGAGCTGTTTTCTTTTATTGTTGCTGATTTTCTTGCATTATAGTGATGTTAAGAGCTCTGTCACTTATTACTTTACTACTATGGTGCGTAATTAAATTATTTACTTGAATTGTTGTGCTGTTATTGTCATTATTCCACTACACAAATTAATTAATGTTTTATAGTAATATTGTCTTCATACTCAGATGATTTTGCCTGAGTCCATTTCATTCTCACAGCAGTTTGTCGACACTTCATTGTGGTCTCAACTGATTGAAACTGGAACTTAACAAAGGTTGTCTGTTTCCTCTTGTGTTGCTGTTTCCCTGACATTGCTTTTTCTAAGGAAACAGGCAGGGATGATGAAGGAGAGGGTACTGCATTTAGAAAAATGATTGCATTCTAGGTACTTGCAAATATAGCAGAGAAGGGGTTACATAGACAGACACACACACACACACACACACACACACACACACACACACACACACACACACACACACACACACACACACTCATGCTTGTGCACATGCAAATCGCATTTCTTTTAGTTTAATACTATTACAACTTTGTCCTTTCATTGCCTTTCACATTCACTCTTTATTTTGCACTTTATGTTGATGAGTTTGGTTTATAAAGACAACAAGGAGTGATACAGCCAATGCCACCAGACACTATTCTTCTTCTGTTTGTTTACACTTTTTAATTTTTCTTGTTGTTGTGCACTAACTACACAGTGAGCTGGGAGAGATTGGTGTATTTTTGAATAACACCAGATTCACTTTCCCAGAGTCCTTTACATGACAATAAGAAATGTAGTGATAAACACATATTCAGAACTTTTTTCATACTAACCTGTTTGGCCCACAACACTATGAAAAGGAGGGGGCAACAAGTCATTGCCCTGCCAATCATATTTACCTTTTAAAAGATTCAGAGTCTTCTCGTATTTGCATAAAGACAAATACAACTGCTGCACACTTTATTTTATGTAACATGCCTTAAAACAATATGACATGCTGCATGAGACAACTGCAATACCACTTAGCATATTACAGTATCGGGTTTTAATATGTCTTTTTTCACTTTGTCCTTATGTTTCCTTCTCAGATGCACATTGTCTTATAATCCGGCAAACACACATAAAGAAAAGCATATGTGCAACAGCCATCTAGTGTCAGCTAGATGCCAAACAGATTAAAAAATCAACAGCCGTGGCTACCTCTCAGCTCTTTATGAGCCGCTATGAGCACATCCACTGCAGTACATACTCTGCAGACTTCTTACATTTCCTAACCGATGTGGGGACTGCACTCTACAATAACAACTCTGAAAGCCAGTCAGCAATCCTGAAACAAAAAGAAATCCCTCCCCAACCCAAATTAAGCTTTATTTTTTTTTCTTTATTTAGGGTATGTTACTTTTGTTCTTGTACTGGACATTATTAAACATTAAACTGTCTCACCTCATATTCTGGCATGAGTGACACTGTCATAATAACTAAGCGATATAGGAAAATAATTTTCTTTTCAGAAAAGCCAAGCTTCTGTTCATCATTTCAAACCTAGCTGACCACCAACCGAGAAAAGTTTGCATTTATGTATATACACTGCTCCTTAACAATGTTCACCAAAAAAGGCTACATATCACTTCTGACCCACAAGAACAATGCAATTTCAAAGCTCTACACCTGTCCATGAGTGGCCCTAGCCTTCTCACTTCAGAATGTATCTAATGACAGCTCTTAACAGATAAAAGTGCTACAGAGATAAGTAAAGTATGTTTGCATTTTATAGATCAAATGGCTATTCATTATAAAATGCATGGATTGCGTAAGATGACTGAGCATTACCTTTTCTGTAATTTTGGAACTCAAACTAAGAAGAAAAATGGTGAGTAAACCTTAGTGAAGTTTTCAATAAAAATAAATAACTAATTTATTCTTATTAAGTTTAAAATGAAAAAAAAAAGAGATTAACCTTCCTTGCAGGTTTCACAGCAAATGGATCATCCAAAAGTCACATTCTTCAGATTTTATGACACTTTTCAGATTTTATCATGGAAGAGCTCATTCGCATTCCACATCAATACTTTCTCTTTCTCTCTGTTTCAATTACTAAATATTTCTGACACTGAGAAGAAGAAAACAAGTGAAGTTCTAGATTTTTTTTTTTAATTTTGAAAGTGCATTATCATAATGGTGATCCCCAGGGGCTGTATGCAGGCTACAGTTTAGGGCAGATAAATGATTAGCCTTTTAATGTATGTGATATAAAAAGGAAACTTTTGAAGAAAGAGTCAGTTTTTATTTTGAAATTTGATACTTTGTCTCCTAAGGAACTTAATATGGAATGCAGTTGGAGATGTCTTGTTTGATTAAATGTAATATATTTTATCTTGTAATTGCTAAATTGTTTGATTGAATAATTGGTGAGTATGCTCCTTTATATAAAGCACATGTTGGATTGAGAAGTTATACTCTGTAAAGGCTGAAGGGCCAAGGCGCTAGAGAAATTTCACATTATTATTTTTTTTATAAAGTATATAGTTGAGACTGTTCCATCCTTTTTGTGGTTCCTGCTAATCAATTTCAGTTTGTTGATAGTTGCTTAGTTTGCCAAATGAAATATCATGCAAATACACATTTAATAAATGTCCATTTTATTGTGAGTAAAAACAATCCATAATAGAAACCCTGTAAGTAGGTAAAGGTTAACAATCCTGCACAATTTTCTTTCAGAATTTATGGGAAGAAAATGGACTACATTACTTCATATGTTGCAATATGATGCTAGAGGCACCTACCAGTGGTCTGTGCTTTGGGACGAGCACAGTAGAACACCCTTTGTTAAGCTGTTACTGGGGATACTGAAGCAGAATGTTTAAGTGGTAAGCACTTATTTGCCAGGCAGATGCTTTTGTTCAGGGCCACCTGCCTGGAATAGAAGTTAAGTTAGTTATGAGGGGTTAGTTGCATGAAAGAAAACGTGACAAAAGGTAAGATATTTTAGATAGCTGAGGGGATCTGGTGTCTTTAAAGTGTACAGAATAACTTTTGGTCTCTGTGGCATGGGTTTAATTTTTCAACCCTCCCACTGTTCCTGAGTTTGGGTTTAGTTAATTTATGTGAGGGCTTTGTAAAGGTGGCAGGTCATGGTCTTGAAGTTGATTTCTCCCTTTCCCAAAGGGATGAATGGGAAGGATTAACGGGAGAGAGCAGTGAGGAAGACACTCCTGTTTGAAAAACCTGCTGTGCTCTACAGTGAGAGGGAGACTTCTGCAATGCAAATCTCATAGGGTGAGGAGTCTGAGACACTGTGTGATTCATAAGTTACACATTATTATGATGAGATTAAAGCCTTTATGCTGTTTTCTTGCTGTAAGACTTTCAGTGGTAAGCAGTATGAAATGCCAGCAGTATTTCTGAATTTAACAGATATATTTATTAATGTAGTGCATTTCATGTTTAAGTTGCATTATATGTTGATGCTATATGGTCTGGCAATAAATGTTGGTCACATACCTATGGTGGTATGGTTATTTGTGTTGAGGGTGGAATTGCAGACAGGGATGATAGATTAAAAGATAGAGTCGTAGTCCATGCGCCATTAAGGTTTATTCATAACTTGAGTATTTTACCTCAGAGATGAAGTCTTAGTAGGCATATGTCATTAGCTGTGGTAAAAGGCACTGCACGATAATATGACTACATCCCCAGTAGATGTGTATTTCACTCATATTGGTAAACAAAATCTGTTACATCACTTCAGCGAGATCAAAAGCCATACTAAAACACAGATTATGGTTTCCTCAAATCAAAACTCCATTCTCTAGTGTATTTTCCCACTGAATGGAGAAAGGAAAGAAAAAGTAAACTTAATTGAATGTTCTTCCAGTATGAAAAGGGATCTGTATGTTTCTTGATGGCTGCCATAAACCAGCAAGAGAAAAAGTGGATAATGGATGAAGGAAATCAATATATAACCCTGAGAAAAAGGCTGAAGATATGAGTAGAAAAGATGAATGCTGCAAGTGTGACTCAGGAAGTATATTAAGCGTGGAAGACACTGTGAACTGCAAACTCACTGTACATCAAATAAGCTAATGTAGTAAGCAGCAGGTGAAAAGAGTAAACACTTCAGAAAATAATGTAACGTATTAAGCAACAGATGAAAAGAGTAAACACTTCACAAAATAAGTTAAAGTAGTAAGAAACAGGTGAAAAGAGTAAACATGTCTCAAAATAACCTGAAGTAGTAAGCCTCAGGTGAAAATTGTAAACACTTTGCAAAATAACCTAAAGAAGCAACCAACAGGTGGAAAGGGTAAACACTGTGCAAAATAACCTAAAATAGTAAGCAACGGGTAAAAAGAGTAAACACTTCATAGAATAACCTAAAGTAATAAGCAACAGGTTAAAAGAGTAAACACTATGCAAATAACCTAAAGTAGTAAGCAACAGGTGAAAACAGTAATCTCTGCACAACACAAAATATTGGAAAACACAGAGGAACTCCACTGATAGTCAACAATGTATATACATGCAGGCAACATTAGAATAATTGCTAATAACATTAACAAGCAGTGAACATAATGTACTATTCACAGTAGAGAAGGCACAGCACATATGTGCTAAGGTTATGTATTACAGGTGAAATCACTTTAGAACATCGAAAGCCCATAACACTGAAATTCAAAACATTGAGACCAAAATCTTGAAAATTCAAAACACTGAAAACACTGAAAACTCAAAACCTTGAATCCTAGAACACTGAAAAAAAAAACATAGGAAATCAATACGTACTATATTCCAGCACAACTACTTACAAAAACAAAAAAAAAAACATATTATACTTCTTCAAATATAAGCAGGGGAAAGCTTCCATGCACCCAATACAGCTCCCCACACCCCCTACTGCTTAAATATATCAACTCTGAGATCGCACTACACTACACTAAGATGTGTTATGTTGTAATAACAAATAAGAAGGGAACATGACTGAGGTTACCTATGAAACTCCGGTAAGTATCGGAGAGATATATAGTAATGTGTAATGTTTTAATAGTGAAGTAGTGTTTCTAAAAGAAGGTTAAGGATAGTTTTTTTTTACAATTTAAACAGGCAGCCATGAAGTGCAGAATGGCATGTTTGTTATTTTGTTCTGTGTAGTGCGATCTTGGAGTTGATATATTTAAGCAACAAGCAAACAAATAATTTCGAAGAATCAGAATGTGTATAAACTTACTTTAATTAAAAACACTAATGAAGCACTTTAGTCCCTAATGGATTTCATCAGAACTATATTATTACTTCATAAGTAACACATTTATAACAAACTACTACCCATCAATAAATCCAATTTTCACTAATAAATTCCATTGTATTATACTCTTAATCTGAATTCAAAGGTATAGTACATCAACATGTACAATAATACAAGAAATAATACATAAAATGGATGTGAATCAATTTAAAAGCTAATTAAGCTAAAACTTCTAAATAAATTCCAAAATACTTAAAAAGTCTTTTATTATTACAGTATTAACCATGTCAGTAATAACCATACATTATTCTACTAAATTCAATATTTTTAACTACAACTTTAGAAGCCCGTAATTTCAAATCCGGGACAATAGAACTCTGGTCATTCAGCCCTGGAGCAGTAACAGCTGCCAATACAATTCTCTATATTCTAATCTATCCTCCCATTGACCACCCCTTGGATTTCTCTGAATCTGTTTAAGTATTAAAATGTAAAACATAATTTTTGACAATTCCTAATACACTTAGCTAAAGCTTTAGTTTCTACATCTTTACTGATGTCATATATCTGCTCATATATGCACTTTTTTTCATGGGCCTTTCAGATTTTTCCACATATAACGAGCTGGAAATTGAGCACATAGCTAAGTACAGGAGAGTACTACTTGAATGGTTATAAAATCTATTAGTCTGACTTTGCCCTTCTGCACAACCAAGCTAGCAATACTAGACAGATTTGGAGAAAATTCTAGTCTAAGTGAGAAAGACTAGAACACAAGAGCGGCCTTAGTTCATCTGTCCACACTACCTGGTGCCCCCCATCCTGGTCTACCTACACCAAATAATTACTGGAAAACAGCCCCTGGTAGACTGGTGCCCTAGGCGGCTGCCTAGTTGGCCTATGCCTAAGGCCGGCTATGCTAGAACATTTCATGTTTTCTTCACTATGTTGATTACAATAGTGTAAATGTAGTCTATTTAGCAATATGTTAAAAAACTGAAGCACTGTATGTGAAAAAAGACTGACAGGAAATTCATTTAGAATACAAACAAATGTTGGTATACAAAAAAAAACTGTGTAGATCATAAATCTTCATAGGAGCAGATAGCAGATACTAATGGAAGCCCCTGTTTCAGATTTAAGGTTTTTGATGCTATTAGCACTAGGATCAGGGAAAGTGATGTTAGTAATGAGGTAGACTATACAAAATAGAAATGGCACACTGTGGTACTGATTTGCAAGGACCCCATGTTGATATGTATTTCATAACTTTATTCAGTAGTGAATAACAAAGTTTGAAGTATTGTATGATTGTTAACTTAAACATTTGTGCTTAACTGAATAAGAGGAGTGTGTGTGTGTGTGTGTGTGTGTGTGTGTGTGTGTGTGTGTGTGTGTGTGTGTGTGTGTGTGTGTGTGTGTGTGTGTGTGTGTGTGTGTGTGCACACGTGTGTATCTGAATGTGAGATGAGATAGACAAAGACAAAGAGCTAACTATTATAATGAAGGTTGTGCTTTTGTTTTAAAGCATCCATTAAGTTATACCATTTTCGTCTGTGGAGTTGTTTTACTAGCTAATTAGTTGATATTTCTTTTTTGATATCTTATTGCTTATTAATGTGGAAAGGCATACTACTGTGCTATATCCATGCCACCTATAAAAATAAGGATAGGCTTCTAGTTTTAAGGGTATTATTTTCTGTCACCCCATATGCAGCTTTCTGCTTCAATAAACCTTGTTTGGGTACATAATCCCTATAGTGTAGCAGACCTTCTATTTAAACAAACTATATTTGGGCACATAATGCCTTAAGTATTTCATATACTAAAACGTGAAATTACATTGTTGATGCATTGAGTAGAAAAGCTGCTGTTTCAAAAAATAACTTACAAGAGACACAGAATACAATGCCAGAGATTTTTTCTAGGTCCTTTTGTCTCTGCCTATGTTAGCCATCAAGTCTCCAACAACTTTGCCTGTGCCCCTTTACTCCTTCATGGTAGGGGTCATCCCTAGGTTCAAAGGAGTGGGAGACATCCAAGGGTCCCTCGCTTAGGTAGCCATAAAGGTTGCATGTGCCCTTAGTTGCATTACAGATATGATGATGTTTTTGCTATATGTCTTGACACCTCTCTGGGAAAGGGCCATATAATACACATTGTATGCGCACACTCACATTCACTTATTCAGTGTAGATTGCCTTGATGTTCCTCATGCCAGCCACATTCAGCTCCCATTTCCACTTATTTGATATATGTCTAACAACCATCCTGCTTATTGTTGTCTATTTATGTACATGACAGTCTCTTTATCAAGTGTACTTATGGGTCGTGGCTGTAAAGGTTCTTAAGCCCAGCCTACCTGCCCAGTTACTAAATAATAATAATAATAATCTTCTTCTTTCGGCTTTTTCCCGGTTAGGGGTCACCACAGCGGATCACCTGTCTGCTCATGATTGGCAGTGGAGTTTTACAGTGTCGAGTTGCCAGCCCAGTGCCCAACCTTCCACAGAAGGCACACACACACTCACACCTAGGGCCAATTTAGAGTGTCCAATCCACCTGCAGCATGTCTTTGGAATGTGGTAGGAAACTGGAGCACCCAGGGGAACCCACACAACCACAGGAAGGACATGCAGACTCCGCACAGAAGGCACCCCAGCCGTGGATCTAATCAGATAATCTCTTGCTGTGAGGTGACAATGCTAACCACTGCACCACCGTGGCCACCCTAAACAATAATAATAATAATAATAATAATAATAATAATAATAATAATAATGCTTGAAATTGCATTAAGCTGACTATCCCTCTCTTCCACCAGGATGGTATGTTGATTCTTCCATCTGTTAAGCAACTGATCCTCTGATTCATCTTGGCTCACCGGGGCTGCAGTCAGTACTTTATTCTCCTGAACCCCTATTACTGTTACAGCTATTTAAAAGAATATTACAAAGTAGTGAAACAAGCAGACATACAAAAGACCATACCACAGCTCCTACCAGTTATGCCTTTCCTTCAGAGTCTAGACAGATGAATGTCTTTATATGCTACAATCACAACACCTGTAATGTTACTCAGTACCTTATTAGAAAAAGAAGCATAAAAGGTTACCCTCTCTTAAGGTCAATGGATAAGAGGGGAAGGTTTACAGGACAGAGACATATTTCATGTTGATTTGGACTTGAGTCATGATGTTCATACTTTCCCCTTACTGAAAAAGTCAGATTAACTGAAATAGTTATTGTAATCAAATCAGTTGCATAATAAAATGCATAAAATAATAAAACCGGGGAAAGTTCCTTTATAACTAGACTTGTTGAAATGTTTTACTAATTTGTAGGATGGAATCACTTGGAAGTAGGGTTGACACCTGCCAGGAAATTTTCATGACAGGAAATCAGCATCAATGTTAGGAAATCCAGAAATCAGGGTCTCTGTCAAGAGGTGTGGTGAGTACTTGTCAGCTATTTGGAGTTACCCTGGGAGTTAAAATATTTAAGTAGATTTGCCAAAATATTTACTGATTCACTTGGATATTCTATTTATCTTTAAATTATTTTATCATAATAATGTTATCTCTTGTTTTCATTGGTGTCTTTTTGATGTGAAATGTAACCATTAACAGGCAATTAGACTAATCATTTTCATTTTCATTCTTTTTAATAAAAGAAAAATCTAGCTAAGGTAGAATGTCCACTGTGTGATTCCTTAAACCTCTTATATTAGAGGCACATGGGATATATGCAAATGACCCTTAAGAACATCAGGCGTTTCAGCTATATGGCGATTCTGAATACCCATGACTTTTTTCTTTTTAAGTCATTTAATGGACAAATTCAGGCCAATAAATCCAAACCACACTTTTGTCCATTAAATGACTTAGAAAAAAAACTCATGGGCATTCAGAATTGGCATATAGCTGAAACACCTGATGTTCTTAAGTGTCATTTGCATATATCCCATGTGCCTCTAATACAAGAGGTTTAAGTAATCACACAGTGAAAATTCTACTTTGGCTAGATTTTTCTTGTAGTTTTTGCTAATTGTTGTTCCTGTGTGACCTTTTTACTAATTCTTTTTAATAAAAGTGAAAGGACAGATCTGTTCTCCAGTTAAACATTATGCTCTCCGGTTAAATTACATATGCTTTTTATCTGTGGTATAAATAATATTATAGAAATTAATAAAACTTGGAGTGAGGGAAATTTTGAAGTTTATATTACATGAAACAGTGTACAAATATTAATCATATTGTCTATTTCTCAGTATGATTTTTAGATCCTCTATGACCCAAGCTTATAGTTTCAATAAACATGCTAAAACAAGATAAATATTTTTTAATGAGTAGCAAATGCATACATTTGGTTATCTGTTGATTGCATTTGTAATACTACATAGTCTTTCTTCAAAACTGTTGCTAACATGATGATTTGAAGAGATAACTAATGAACATTTATTTATCAAAATGATGTGGCAGTGGGTGTGACAAAGGGTGGGGTTTTGTCAGTTTTTTCCCCCTTGCAAAGGTGAGAACCTCATTTGGAAGGAAGCTTATATGGAAGATGATGACACGTGGAACATAGAGGAGATGACATTGAAACAAAATTACAAGTACTAGTCAAAAAAGAATGGATAGGAGGGGTGTAGGGAGTTATAATGGGTCAGCAGATGGAGCATTGATAAGGAGTAGAAAAGGCCCTGTTTAGGAGAGATACTTAGGGTTAGGGTAGATGGGGCTCATAATGGAAACAGTCATTGAGTGGAGTGCAGGTAAAGTGGCCAGCATGTCCCCCTTCTGGGGGTGTGCTGGTCAACTGTTTTGAATAGGCCCAGGGGTTCTATGGGCCTATCTCCAGCAGAATGGTAATGACGAAGGAGGAGGTGGATTGGGATGAAAAGAGAGATGATGAGGACAGATAATAGAAATGTAGGGAGAGTAAATACTTTGAAACAGAAACACTTGTAGTAAAAATAAGTAGGAAAATCACAGTGTTTTTACAAGAACTGGAACTGGAAATATAGGAAATGATGACAATTGAAAGAAAAGTGTATGTGTGGCTGGAATCTTGTTGTGGAGGGAGAAGTGGGATTGGGTATTTTGGTAAGAAGTAAGAAATAAGAAAGAGTAGAGAGATGGCAAAATAAAAGAATAAGGAGAGAAGATGGGCAATTGAAATGTGCTTTACAAAAGAATGACAAAGGGATCTAAGTTTTTTTATGAGACAAATACTGATATACAGGGAGTTTTGGAAAGTGCATATGAAAGATAGATGAGATAAAGAAGGGTGACCAAATAATAGTGGAGAGGGAAATTTCAGAGTGGGATTATCCTCATAAATTTTAGGCTGTTTGGCATGGTAGAATTTCAAAGTGGAATCCAGACAGAATTAGAGAAGAAAATAATACTGATTACTAGACATTTAGATTTAAAATCAGATAAGAACAGTTCCCCTTTCTCAACATGTGAGAAGAAACAAATGAACAGATTAGATAGACTTTTAGTGGATAAAGAAATGCTAGGGAAGGTGCTAGACATAAGCTGTGGGAATGTAGCATGTCAGGCCACATGGTGGTAAGAAAGAATTGTAGTTAAAAGGAGCAAAATACAAGGTGTGGAACTGAAATTTCTGCATTAGCAAAGTGTTGAAAATGTAGGGTGGAAAAAGGATGTGGTGGTATAAGTACTATGTGATAGTAAAGAAGACAGGTGAGTGTTAGACTGAGACAGAGAAGGCAATGGAGTGAAACATATCTGAAGGACCAGGTTTATGGTGAAGAGAGGGAAAATTAACAAGGGTTGATGTTGCAGAGTGTAGAAGAGCAGCTTAGGTATGTTCGGGTAGGGAATTAGAAGATTAGGAGTGCGAATGTGAAGACAATTGATTAAAGATAGATTTAAAGCAAATCAAAAGGTCAATCAGAGGCCAGCAAAAAAATTTCCAGAATATAGGGTTGAACTTTTAATGTCTTATCTCCAGTTTGAAAAAAAAAAAAGGCTCAACAAATGCAGGTGAAATATCTTAGACTGACCATATCCTTATAATTAAATGTTAAGGTCAGGAATACCAGAACATGGGCAAGCAGTAACAAATTAATCTTTTATTTCTATTTTCATAAACAGAATTACATGTAAAATGTAGCATTTTGCTATTTTGAACCCAGTCTGCACAATCATGTACCTTCTTTCAAAGTTATGGCAGGACTGTGATTTGCTGCTGGATGTAAGACTTGTTTAGTAATTTATTATAGCATTCCTGGTAAATTTCTGCATGGCCTAGTTTCTCACTTTGTGGAGGTAGCAGTATTCGGAATTCTTCTCCAGGGTTTGTGCATCAGTACTTTTTATAGCTGTATATACCTGTTTAAAGTTGCATTACAGTACCTTTCTGTTTACCTTGCTACAGGGTTTTCCCATGTTTTTGAGTCTGCCCACTCTCCAGAGAGGCTTTCAGCTAAAAGCTTCTGAAATTATAAACACAGAAATTGGACTCCAGTTTCAATTGTTCCACATACTTCCCACCCTTTCTTATTGTGGTTTTAAAAGGCTGTGTCTGTGGCTTCTGTCCCTTATGGCAATCTGACTTCCAAAGTCCCTCTCTCCCATCTTTCACTGCTGTTTTCTGTTCTGTAACCTCTTTAACTACTTTCCTATCTTGTTTTCCATTATATCCATAATACTATATGCCCACACAGGAAACTTGTATTTCAATAGAGTAAGCATCCTTTACCACAAATTATATCCTGCTCATTTTTCCAGAGTTCCTATCTGCTTGGCAGCCTAGCCAAACTCTGAGAGGGTCCTGAGTTAAGCCGGCTCCATCCTTGTAATTTAAGGGATTTATTTTATTGTTTTGCACATCAGTTAACTCTTTAGAGAGCCAATGCCTTAGTTTTGCTTTTTTATTTGATGATTTTGTCTTTAAATGATTCTAGAGGTCCCTAATACCTGAAATTGCCTAAGCAAGGTAGTTTAGAATTTGTTCTAGCATTACACTCACAGTATTTCTTGGTATTGTTGCAATCAAGAGGTTAGCAGTACCCTGTACAGACACAAACACCTATAAAGTAAATGTTATCAATAGTATACCCCATAGAACCAAAACCTGCAACTCAGTGTGTCCAAAACAATGCCATTGTGCAGGGACTAGCTTAAAGCATCTAGCTTGCACATTAAGAAGGAGCATAATCAGATCGTAGCACAATCTAACCTAATGCCAAACCCCAGAGACCACCCATGGAGATGTCAGTATAACCCAGTCCATGATCTACATTAGCCAACCCAAACACACATGGGAACAACGTAGATATGCAATTTCCAAATGTCTCCAAAGTAAGCTTGTCAGATATGTGCATCCTGATACAATGCATGAATGGTCTCATGTTCACAGACAGCCATATAATGCTTAAAAAGATAAACACAGTATGTGAGAAATGCAGCTACACAGTTTCAGGTGAGGCAAAACCTGTACACAAACAAGGCTGTCAAGAACACACACACTACTTCCACCACACATAGTGTCCATCACACACCTAATCAAACCTATGCTGAGGCACTAAAAAGCATAAGGCACTAAAAAGTGATCTTTCTAAATGTCAAAGTCCTCCTAAGCCTATAAACAGTAATGTGGATCATCTGCAATCTCCAAAGCACTCACTTAAAGCTGGATCAAACACCATACATACATACTCCTACATCTGGCAGAGCCCCAAGAGAAAGCCAATAAAATGAGCCAGCACATTACCCAGGACTCTGTGAGATTGTGTACTCCATTGCATGACACAGAGATGCCCCACTCACTAGACTGAACAAGGCAAAGATAACAGTTAGTTACTTATCTGGAAACAGGATCCACAACATATGCACACTCTTAAGTCACTACACCACAAGTGATGTTTAACATAGGCCATGTGGAGGTTAATGACCTGAGACATACTTCCCTGGACTATATGAAGAGAGACTTTGTTAATATATATATATATATATATATATATATATATATATATATATATATATATATATATATATATATATATATATATATATATATATATATATATGTGTGTGTGTGTGTGTGTGTGTGAGTCTCTGACAGGTATGTATCATGGATTGAGCAGCATTCTACCTTCACCAAGGATGATGTCACAATATGAACAAAATATGGGTTTTGTGTGTCTTTCAATGTCTCTGGTGTCTTTCCAGGAGGATTCACTATTTATTAGCATGGGAGAACATGGTTAATAGACCCCATTGCTTTCCAAAGAATGGTCTACACCAGTCTGCCCTAGGCATCTGAATATTTGCTAAAACATTATTCGCTCAGAGCCTTTTTTAGGCAATGCCAACTTGACAAACTTACCAGCATAACAAACAAAACCTAAAGAAACCTAAAGGTGTCATTGCTTAATTCTAGGAGCCTACACAAGAAACTCCATACCCTAAAAGCTCTCCTCACTCTGGAGAATATAAACATCTGTGCTATTACCAAGACATGGTTTGAATCTGCAGAAAGTACTCCTCCAGTGCAAGGCTTCAATGCTTTCCACACATTTAGACTATTAGCTGCACAGACAGGGACAAAAACGGGAGGGGTCTCAATCTACATTAACAACAAGCATAACTCTATGTTGGTTAAACAGGATGAGGCATTGGAATTTATCCATGTGCAAATCATCATACACAAAGTCCCATACCATATCCTGGAGAGCTGTAAGTCACCCTCTGTGCACCTATAATCCCACAGCTCATACCTAGACCTACTGGTGGCACTCACCATTAAACCAAATATCCTATTCAAGAAAAAACAAGTACCTTCCCACTGCTAACGTTTGACTGCCAATACGAGAAACAACAAAAAATCTACAACCTGGCCTTAATAGTGTAATCCCTTTAAAACCTTTCCTAAAGACCAGAAGACCTACCATCAACTAATCTATGCTGATCGATATTAACCTGGATCACGGCCTTCATTACAATTGTTATATCACACCAAAATTAAGTTTTTAACAACATGAATCACAAGCTTACAACTGACAGATGCATAGTGCTGCCATATGTTACATCAGCCTTTATATTTGAGTATTAACCTTTTAATTTTTGGACATCAGAACTGAAGCAACTTGAAGAATAAAGAAAAAAGCAAAGTGTTTCCTCATCTTAATATCACCCTTGACATATTTGGAAGTATGGCTCACTTGACTACCGTCATCTAATTCATACACTTACAATATGGAGCATATGTATTTAGAAACCTGGTTTTATATAACAAATGAAAGATGTATTGGGCATCCATTATAGGAAGTGATTCAATAGCTTCTGATTGTTACTGCATAAATTACTGTGTGTCAGTCTCGGAATTTTCACATTTGATGGAACGCTATTAGATTTATTCAACGCTATCTGATGTTAATTCTGCTCAGCAAGATAAAGCTGTGTTTGGCATGTATAATTGGAAGAAATGACATATAAATCAGGATATTACTATGTGCACCTTTGGGTGTTCTGTCTTCAAATTTTTTATACTTGCTATGACCTGTTCAATGTTGTTAAATGTTGACTGAGATACAGTCTGTGATTGAATATAATATATTTTTGAGCCAATAAGTTACGAAGTGATGAGATCGTTTTTGTACAAGGAAGTACATTTTTATGATTGACTGTAAATAGAGCGTTGTCTCCATGGTGAAAAATGATATATATGGACTTAAACAACAGTGCAGCATACTAATATTCCTCTTCTTTAGGCTGTTATAAATAGCTGGGAGCTTATAGCTAACTTCTAATTATACTTTATTTAAAACATGTGAAAAGATGCACAACTAAACTTCACTATTTTTAGAAATCAATCGTATAGACGACTAGACATAATTCCGTATTGGTGGAAAATGGATGTAGACAGTTTTAAGCACTACACTATAGGTTGAGATGGCTTGTGAAGATGACTGGATCTGGTGGCTATGATGCTAAAAGTCCAGCTTTTCTTATTTGCTGAGTATTGAGTAATCTCAATCAGGTCCGCCATGGAGGTGTGTTAGCATCAGATCTGCTTTATTGGCAGAACAGTTATATGTACTGATTGGTTGCCTTGGTGAATAGGTTAACTCTACTGGATACCTAAATTCGCTTTCACTATGGACATTTAGTAAAGCTTGAGTCACATTTTAGCCTCAAAACAGGCTTTGTACCATGAGACTGGAGGACTGCAACAATTATCCCACTTCACAAGGGTGGACAATCAACCAGCCTCAGAAACTACAGACCTATTAGTCTGACTAGCCTAACATGCAAAGCCATAGAATGAATTGTAATCAGAATGATCAACAATGACATAGACAACCTGCAGATGCCAGACCAAACCCAGTGCGACTTTGTCAATTAAAGATCCTGCCTAGCAAACCTGATGGACATCTTTGCAAATTGAAAGCTATCATAGAGTGTCCCCTGACACAAACATCTTGCAAGAGGGTCTAACACAGACAAATGACTTACGCCAAAGTTCTGGACTAAAACTCAATGCCAAGAAATGCATTATAATGTCTTTTGGGAAAATTGCCATCCAGGTTAATTACTTTATCTATAAGACACCACTAAGAGTTGATGCACTAGTCAGTGATCTGGTAACATATGTAGAAAGTAATGTGGCCAACATAATAAGAAAATCATTTGATGTCACTCCACATATAAGTAATAGTATGGCATCCAGGTTCGAGGAATTCATAGTGCAAATTTGTTCTGTCTTATGAGACCAAACATTGAAAACAATGCCCCCTTTGCATGTGCTTGACCAAACATATGCAACATTTGAAATGCTCACAAAGATTCCTTACCAGGAGAATCCAGGGTATAAACAGATTGCCCTGTGTGGATCACCTTAAAGCCCTGTCACTATACTCTGTCTCCTACAGGTTACTGAGAGGCAATCTATGCCTAACATACAAGGCATCCTCAGACCCAGCTCTCTGGACCTATAAGAGCACACAATTTGAAGCCACACCCAGTGAAAGTGTCTCATTTTAGATACATCATGGCTGATGTCTAAGACAAGCTACTAATTATTTAGGTGTTTAAGAATTATATAAATGCATCTATTAATTTTATTCTCAGCTTGGATCAGCTGTCTGTGTAGACTGGCTAACATGGTTTATGCTTGCATTTTTCCCTAATGCCCACTTGTTTATATGTTTACCTAATAATACTTCCTTTTCATAATTTAACATAGCAATAATTCTCCATATTCACAAAACTCAAGTGCTGTCATTTTAGCTTAAGTAGTATGGATCACAGAATGTATTCATATACGATTATGTTAACACAATGCAATGTTTTATGGCTAGCAATGTAGACAATCTTATAGTTCATACTGTTAATAGCAGCTATACCGAGATGTTTATCATAAAGACTTATTATATTTTGCACATTACAATGTGTTCTACTACAGTTTTGCAATTAAAAAAAAACGAAGAACATGCAGGAGACAAAAGAAAGTGCAGGGTTGGCTAGTAAAGGGGAAGGATGATAGGTAAGACAGGAGATGGACATGAACATTTTACTATGGAAAATAAAGTGCTGCCATTATGAGAATTAATATACAAATATGGAAGTATATAACTGAGATGCCTGCTGTATTTTTTTTTTTTGTAAAGATGAAGAGATCAAGAGTTGAAGCCACAATACTGCATTATTTTTACAACATAAAATCATTTCAATGCCTCTTGTATAATTATAATATTCATCATTTGGCTTTTATGGTGAGACACCACAGCAGATTGAGGTTAATTCATATGTTGCTTATGATGGAGGTCATTGTATGATGAAAAAGGCACAACTTAAGTAAGGAAAGTAGTCATTATGACAATGTATATTACCCACACCCAGCAAACGCGCATATATATATTACCCAATGGTTTTCTATTGGAAGTGTAAGACAAGAGAATGAGACTTCAGATACTTTGAAAAATAAATTATGACTAACAGAGGATAACCCTGAATTACAATACCCTCTGTTATATATTCCAAGTATATTTTGCATGGGGCAACCTCCACACATGGTTGGATGGCACTCCTCTCCAGCCCTGCTACTTTTATATGGTAAGAGACTACTGACACTCAGTGTTGGAGGAATGCACCAAGATTTCACAGCATTAGAGTAAGAATACATCACCTTTATTCATACTTGTAGTTCTGTATTTTTAAGGACTACAGTTATGGTACTCAGTATTTTGACATGGTCAGGTTCTTTTATTAAGTAAACATTGTACCTCTCAAAAAGGTTAAGTACAAAAATGATGATGCACTGTTCATCATGAAAAAACACCCCCTGGATGAGCTTAAAATATTGCTTTATTTTTGATATTTTAATATAAACAACTAAATGTTATACTGAATTTGTTCCTACAGCTGATTACATAGTTCATTTGCATGTCATTGGCTCTTATGCAAAGTGTCACATGGCCTAACCACTACACATGCATAAATAACCCTGGCAGTACTAGTACAGCATTCTGCACTGGATTGGTGTAAAACAGTCACACCTCAAGTCCAGTTACAGGAAAGTGACCACTACCACTTGATTATGCCTTTAAGAGTATCTAAGACCCCTGATCACAGCTTTATCTAATTAAGCGGCTGTGAGAGTCTGCCGGAATAATAGTCTGCGTTCAAACTGTGCCTCCAACTACTTATCCATATTAGGCTACATCTACATGCACGTTTGATTGGTAACCTGTATTAACTGCTATCCTTGCACTTTAAATGCCAGCTACGCCATGTCCATAGATTGGAACCTGTTCTGAAATTACCTCAGGTACAAAAGTTTTGTTCTTGACATAAGGCATTTTTGAGATTTGTAATCTGTATATTTTGCATGGGGCAACCTCCACACATGGTGGGATGGCACCCTTCTCCAGAGTTGGGAAGGTGGCCTAATGGTTAAGGTGTTTATCTTACAAACGCAAAGTTCAGGGTTTGAGTCGCACAAGGGTTAATTGGCTAGGCTTAAAAAGACTCACAAGGGCAATTAGCTAAGATAGACAATTAAGTTTTCAGATGAAATTTCCCCAAGTTTTACATCACTTTTTCACTAATTGGTAAAATAATCCCTTCTTATGTTGTTCAAACCTTTCTTCTACCTTTGCTTTTATAAAACTATTGCTATTTGTTGTTGATGTGTATTAAAAAAAGACATTTCTTAAATTTTGCTACTGAGGCCAGTTCTGTATAAAACAATTTCAAACTGCTAAATGATTATAGATTATGAAAAATGTAATGTTACCTGAGCATTGCATTATGTAAACATTACACTCTCTGTTTTACACAACATGCCAGTCCGTGTACTGTCAACAAACTTAAATCACTCTGCAAGCAATTTTCAGGCAAGCAACACATTTTTTTAAATGTCTTTACTGTAACTTGTTCCACAGAATAGATAGATATTTTTCATGCTATAAAAGCAACTAGCCAGATGAATTTGAAAAGCTGTTTTTTGCTGCAGACAGTAATAATCATGTGAAAGAGATCTTAATCTTACAGCAAGCCATTTAAGTAATAATCCTAGCAGCTATGGAAAGAAATATTTAACCTAGAAAGTGAACAGCAGGAAGTCACGGCCTCAAGCTAAATGACAAAAAATGCATAGTAATCCCATTTGGGAAAAACAAAGTACCTACAAACTACCACATAGATGGGAATCCACTAAGTACAGAAGAAGTAATTAGGGACCTGGGTACCCAAGTAGATAGCATGCTCTCCTTTGATAACCACATAGCCAAAACAGTCAGGAAATCCTTCTATGTGGCACACCTGATCACAAAGGGTTTCTCATCCAGATCCAAGGAGGTGATTATGCCCTTTACTCCTCACTCATTAGGCCCATAATAGAGTACAATGCCCCATTTGGGATGTACCTCACTAGACACCTGCAACAACTAGAAAGAACACAGAAGTACCTCACTAAGAGGATTAAGGGCCTTAAACAATTACCCTATGAAGCACGACTAAAAAAGCTCCAGCTCTTCTCAGTCGCTTACGGTCTGCTCAGAGGTGACCTATGCCTGACCTATAGGGCCATGTCAAACACTGAAGTAATGGACATGCTTCACCTCAAAAAAATGAGATCCCTTGGCTTAGAGCCACTCGTTCTAGTGACTTGAACCTATGTACAACAATAAACAGGACATGCTGGAGGGATTGATTCCTGCCCCAGCGACTCCACTCACTCTGGAATAGAATCCCAATCCATATTCGACAGAGCTCCTCTCTGACCCTCTTCAAGAGAAATCTTGATGAGTGGATGGGTAATTGTAAGTTCTACCCTGGGATCACTTCAGGAGCCCTGTTGACAGAAGCCCAGGTTACTAATCTAATGGGGAGGTGAAAGCCATCACTCTGTGGCTAGGCTTATAAATGCCCATGAGCAGATAGATTAGTTCTTACCTATGAACCTATGAACCTATATGTCAGTGCACCACAACTTAATAGTATGTTTATGATTGTTGTGTTCTAAAACATACCACAATGTGACACATACATAATGTTATATCATTAAAAATACATTACTGTGCATAAATCACAACACGTACACTATCATAAATTAGACAAACCTGATTTTCAATGTCTCTGCACATTTACATATTATACTGATTTGCTTTTCTGAAGGGTTTAAGCATTTTATGCGATTCAAATTGGAAGAACTTTGTCACCTAGTCTGCAAATTAAAGATAATTCTCATTCATGATTCTTATGCTACTGCAGCTAGAAGTGAACTGTTATATATTTTATTTTATTCTCAGAACAGATTAATATACTTATTTAATGTTAAAAGATAAATGCCAATTCACTTTTATATATACTTGCCAAATACCTTGGAGTACGTTATTGTTCCATAATGTGGACACTTTTTGCTACTGTTAACAGAAAATATAGTTTCAATGTTCTCATGACAGCAGTTTTCAACATGCCAGATTACCTCAGATAAGAATACAAATCATTTTCATTCAGCTTTACTATTTTATGACACTTACCTTTATTAGATTCACATTTTAATTTCTACAACAGTAAACTGGTCCTTGTCACTTAAGCATGGAAGTCACTAAATACTTTCTGCTGTAGTCTGTTTTAAGACACAGAAAAAACTACTGCCTTTAGTTACATGCCAGCCTTAGTGCAAGATGTTGCCTAATCGCAAGGGCACTCTAAATTAATGATCTGAATCTAAGAATTTTAAAGTGTACATACAGAAGAATGGTGAGCACTCCTACCACTGATGCAAAGCACAAATAACTTCCTTATATAAGCAGTCCATTAGGTAGTAAAAAACAAACTATGGCTTGTTCTACCTGTTCTTATATTGAATGACAGCTAAAACAAATAATGTGTGCAAGCAAGGTTAAGTGAGTAGGATAGCTACAATAGTAAGCATTCATCTGTAAAACCAGATATTCTGAAAAGAAAAAGTTGTTTGCAGAGATTCAGGATGGGTATCAGTCCTCTCTCTGTTGTAATTGTTGATATGTGTGTGTGTGTGTGTGTGTGTGTGTGTGTGTGTGTGTGTGTGTGTGTGTGTGTGTGTACATATATATATATATATATATATATATATATATATATATATATATATATATATATATATATATATATATATATATATATATATATATATATATATATATATATATATATATATATATATATACATATTTATATATATATATATATACATATATATATATGGGTTATATTTGTGTTATCGAAAGTATGGTTTATCGAACAGTACTTTATACAGCACACTTTAGCGAAAGTGCATTTTGTCGAAAACGCACTTTCGCTAAAGAAAAAAAAAACATGCAATTTGCATGTACCGTTAGTTGTACATCAACATATACTGTTGATGTACAACTAAGGAAACTCCTATTGAGAATGTGCTACAGTGGGGATAAGGAAATATTCCCTTTTCCCCATTGTAGTGTGATCTCGAAGTAAGAATAATAAAGTAGGGGTGTGTGTGGGGGATGGAGGGGGGCTTGCCCCCTGCATAATACTGTTTAATATGCTATGTTTTTTTTTTTTTTTTACTGTTTTTGTTCCACAAAAGTGCAGTTTCAATATAATGCACTTTCGTGGAAATGTATTATCGGAAATACTGTTTGATGAACTGTATTTTCGATAATACAACATATATATATATATATATATATATCTATATATATATATATATATATATAGATATATATAGATATATATATAGACATGAGTGTGTCTCTATAGAGAGAGAGAGAGAGAGAGAAAGAAATGGTGAAGTCACTTATTCCCTTCGTTCTGGTTGTGCGACTGTCAGGGTATTGGGCTGCAAAAACATGTTTTATGTTTGCATTAAATAAATTTCAAATATTAAATTCTAGAAGCTTAATTATACACTTCATTAAACACAGGCACATTTTGCATTCTAGCAAACTATATGAGTTTATGATTAAGGGTTTTGATTGATGTATAGTAATGCAGCTCTTTTTTTACATTCATTGTTTGTATTAAAATCAGACAAACAATAACCATGACCATAATGTATTAACAAGTAAAATTTTTAACATAATAAAAGATATATATTCTTTATGTGTTTTGTGTGTGTGTGTGTGTGTGTGTGTGTGTGTGTGTGTGTGTGTGTGTGTGTATATATATATATATATATATATATATATATATATATATATATATATATATATATATATATATATATATATACACACACACACACACACACACACACACACACACACACACACACACACACATATATATATATATATATATATATATATATATGCACATATACAGTGGATATAAAAAGTGTACACACCTCTGCTAAAATGCCAGCTTTTTGTGATATAAAAAAATGAGACCACAATAAATCATTTACTAACTTTTCCCACCTTTAATGTGACCTATAACCTGTACAATTCAAATGAAAAATTAACAAATCTGTTAGGGGAAAAATATAAAAAAATAAAAAGCATACAATATGCTGGTTGCATAATTGTGCACATGATTAAACTAATACTTTGTTGAAGCACCTTTTGATCTAATTACTCCATTCAGTCTTCTTGGGTACACACTTGCATCAATTAAAGAGACTCTGATTAACCTCAAATAAAGTTCAGCTGTCCTAGCAGGATTTTCCTAGCAGGATTTTCCTGAAATTTATTCAATTGCCTGCTATAGCAAAAGCCATGGTTCACATAGAGCTTACAAAGAATTAAAGGGATCTCATTGTTGAAAGGTATCAGTCAGGAGAAGGGTACAAAAAAATTTCGACAGCATAGGATATACCATGGAACGCAGTGAAGACAGTCATGAAAAAGTGGAGAAAATATGGGACAACTGTGACATTGCAAAGAACTGGACGTCACTCCAAAATTGATGAAAAGACAAGACGATAACTGGACAGAGAGGCTGCCAATAGACCTACAGCAACACTGAACGAGCTGCAGGAATTTCTGGCAAGTACTGGTTGGGTACTGTATATGACAACAATCTCCCATATTGTCCATATATCTGGACTATGGGGTAGGGTTGCAAGACAGAAGCCTTTTCTTACACAGAAAAACATTCCAGCCCAAGTAAAATTTATAAAGCAATACATCAAGTCTCCCAAAAGGATGTGGGAAAATGTGTTATGGTCTGATGAGACCAAGGTTGAACTTTTTGGACACAATTCCAAAAAGTACATGTGGCACAAAATCAACACTTTGCATCACCAAAACAACACCATCCCCACGGTGAAGCATGGTGGTGGCAGTATCATGCTTTGGGGTTGCTTTTCTTCAGCTAGAACTGGGGCTTTAGTCAAGGTGGAGGGAATGATGAACAGTTTCAAATATCAGTCACTTTTAGGCCAAAAACATTCAGGCATCTGCTAGAAAACTGAAGATGAAGAGGAATTTCACCTTTCAACATGACAATGACTCCAATCATACATCCAAATCAACAAAATAATGGCTTCTCCAGAAGTAAACTAAAGTTTTGGAATGGCACAGCCAGAGACAAGACCTATATCCAATAGAAAATCTGTGGGGTGACCTGAAGAGGGCTGTGCACAAGAGCTTCCCTCCTAATCTGACAGATTTGGAGCACTTTTGCAAGGAAGAGTGGGCAAATATTGTCAAGTCAAGATGTGTCATGCTGATAAACTCCTACCCAAGAAGACTGAATGCTGTAAATAAATCAAAAGATGCTTCAACAAAGTATTAGTTTAAGGGTGTGCACACTTATGCAACCAGCTTATTGTACATTTTTTTATTTTTTATATTTTTTCCCCTAACAGATTTGTTTGTTTTTCAATTGAATTGTACAGATTATAGGTCACATTAAAGGTGGAAAAAGTTTTAAAATCATTTATTGTGGTCTCATTTTTTTATATCACCAAAACCTGGCATTTTAACAGGGGTGTGTACACTTTTTATACCCACTATCCCCCAGATTCATGAAGCTCAGCGCAAGGCCGGTGTAAGGCTTGCACCGGCCATGCGGCGTATATATGGAGTAGTAGCGCCATATGCATATTAATGAAGGGGTGCAGCCGCCACAGCTACGTGCATAGGAAACGTGCGCGAGTGCATGGGGCATACCGAAGTTGCGGATGGAGGCGTGTCAATGTTGGCTGTCGATGAGCAACCTAAACTGCTGAATAGTATAGTCCACCTGCAGTAATACTCGCACCTATCAGTGTCCGTGGAGACTGAAACGTATACAAAGCATGCAAGATAGTCCCTACGAACAGAAAATGAAGAAGCAAACACAAATGCACGATAGGGAATAACAGGTCCCTACCCTTGAACAAATGACAGAAAAAACATGTCCCCGTGGTCCAACGTAGTGTTTGTAGTTATACCATGTGGAAGTGAAACATATCATATGCTAGGGCGCCGCCAGTAGGTACGTCCAGCCCAATGGAGAGAGTAACCAGCTGACCCATAATGTGAGGGAGGGCACAGAGATGTGCAGATGTGTCCATAACAAAATACACGAGTAGAAATGTAGATATTTGTAGTGACTGTATGTCCAAATCATATCCCACAAGGGATGTAATAGTCACATACAAAAGGTATGTCTGTATCCCACATAACAAATGTGACAGGGAATAGAATACACATGTAAACGAATCAGGAGCATAGAAACAGCTACAACAATAAGGACACATGTAGGCCGAAAGGAACAGTATGACCCATACCATCGACTAAGAATACCACCTATCCCACTTTGCGAGCAACAGTACTGCTGCGGCCAGATGTGTCCTGACACAAGCATGTAAACATGGCAAATGTGCAGAGATCATAGGACATAATTATCCCTCAGACGTCATGTAATAGTGGCATTAAACAGTTGTTCTCCACATGTATATGACATAAATGTTATAAGCAAAAGAATAAGCCACTGAAATGCTACAAGACTAAAGCTTAGATATAGGCAAGAGTTGTAAGTTCTAGCTGCCGAACTGACCATGTGTATGTGTCGGCATGGAAAATGTGTTGTGTCCACCGCAAATGTTACATCGTGGCCAACTGAAAAGGTGGAAACTACCGTAGACTGTGGGGAGGCATTGTCCACAACAGTCGGATATGTGGAAGGAATAGCATGGACATCGGAAAAGGTGCCATCCCCCCAATGAGTACAACAGGTCTGCAAATCCCAGGAGTCATCGGTAGAAGCCAAACTAGTATGTGACACAGCCGAACGGGTAGTACCCGGGTATACCAACTAAGTAACGAAAGTGAAGTATGGGTGTGTACCTATGTGTGTGAGGTATAGCACGTGGAAAGCAAACATGGCAGGGTAGTCCACACAACCATAAAGGTACCCGACACCTGTAGGGCAGTCAGTGTGCTACTCTGGCCGTGTCATGGCCCAACAACAAAAGTAGTGAGCTATCGGATGTGAGTAATTTGCATGTGAGGGGTGGATGGGTAATGGTAAATCCTGCAAAGGCGATACTGTGTCGTATGCAGAAAAGGTGAACCAGAGGTATAGGAGGGGGCAGCGGGTGAAGTGGACATAAACACAAACACATGGAGAAACAGCTGCAAGACAAGCAGACAGGCCATAGTGTAGAACACAGTCCCACAAACATATGTATCATGTAAATGTGTGATCAAAATGTGTAGATATGTCACCATCACATAACCACAGGTTGGTCCTGATGGAACTGGCCATAACAAATGCAACACACCTGGCTGAATAATGGGCTACCCAGCATACCCTCCACATCACACAACCCAGCCCCATAACAGAACGTCCACCAAATCCACCCGTACGTGGCCCACTAGTCCGTTGCAGACACAGCTACACATACCGACCCCTACGCATATGTAGTAGGTATTTTCACCCTAGGCAGTGTCAGGATAGCAAACCATGTATTCCCTGCATGTTAAACCCCCTGCACATTTTCATAAAGCCAAAATACATTTCGATATCATTTCTGTGTGGAATGGTCCAATTTCTGGAATATCCCTTACGGGATAAGTAACCTGTGTATAGTAGAATGGGTATGACGACAAGATGTCCAATTCTGTACATATCTGGGCACAAGTCAGAACGTGAAGTACAGGTCCAAGACACTGTCCAGACCTGAGTGGTCATGCATAACCCAGTACCCAGGATAAAACACCTTCCCGTGATGCACGTGTCCCCACACAAATATGCAGGAGAATATATCACACACTTGCATAGTGGCAAATGGCAGAAGGGTGAGGAAGACACCCGACATTAGCAGGAGAACCCTGATGAAGTGTGAGGGATACCTAGTGTGTGCCGGCATGACCGACCATACCTGACAACCTGTGTGAGCTAGATATCTGGACAGAGCCGTGACTACAAGTGAGACAAAGGTACAACAGCAGGTACAATATGCAAAGATATCTGTTAGAAGTTATTCATGTATGTGCAGTCTGAGTACCCGGGAAGTCCACTGGGTGAAGAAGTGCCCAGTAACAGCAGAGGCCCGGGTAGAAAAGCTCCACAAGCAATACAAGGAAATAAAGGCTACATAATGTTAAAGGTAAAATACAAGAGTAAAAGGCATACAGTCAGGAAATACACATGCATAACATGTGCATAATAAGACAGTGCAAATCCAGAGTTTGTAGTGGTAATACAGAAATGTACAACAATGACATAGTGGGAGTCAAGTGAGTGTCAGCTAAGTCTGGTTAAGCTGGAAGGTAGAGAGGAGCAGGAGTATGGAGAGCTTAGAGGAGTGAGATCCATAGAATGTATAACAGGTGCAAGCAGGAATATATCCATGTGGATGGATAAACATAGACATATCATAGAATGACAGTTTGCACAATGGCATTAATGTCCAGAGTATGAAGTCTGAAACTCAACTGTCTGCCAGCACATCCTGACATCTGTCCCGAATGCCGAGCTACTGCTGTGCCAGAACAAAACAGCATATTACAGAGGTTCGTACCATATCACTCAACTGTCCAGATATTCGCAGAATGACCAGAGTATTGGCTCATAGTGTTGTGCGCCTCTGACAACCTGCGTCTGTCTGGTAAATAGGTGTGGATTGACGTCACGAAATAATGAGCATTAACTCATTAACCCCGAGTACCTTCTCATGGCGCCTCTGTGCTTAACACCGAGCGCGCCATGAGAAGATACTAATTCCAAGCTGTTACCCCCGAGTGCCTTCCACAAGCGAGAAAAAGTGTACTGGAGATTTTTAGTTCACCTTAATGTAAAACACGCTGAAATCGTAACTGAATGTGTAATTTAATGTATATAGTTATGATTCAGCGTGTTTTTACACTAAGGTTACATTGAAGTTCTTGCAGAAAATCCAGTTTAAAAGTTTGCGATAAAGCAAGTGGTGGCAACCAATCAGATTCTTGGAATCCAAGTCACCTCTTGCATAACACCTCCGCCTCCCAAACTGAATTTCTTTTGTTTCCCCCTAATAAAAAGAGGGTCCAGCAGCAGGTATTTTTTTCTTTCTGCAAAGAATTGAAGATTTTACCTGCTACTGGATCCTCTGTTTTATTTTCCGCATTCCAGGATTTCACGGACCGCCATATAGGCACTACCAGGAGTTCCCGTTCAGCTTGGAGAATCAACTACATTCTTTTCCTCCCAGTAGGTATTTTTTTTTTTTTACTAATCCAAAACTAGAAACTTAGAATCTAAAAAATGAGGTAGGAACCACTGTACATGAATGAGAACTGCCCAATTAGCACAGCCCAGAAGGTGGGGGAAAGGTACGAAATTCAGCCAGCCTCATGGTTCTTTGATGCGGTTTTCCTTTCATCTTTTGACCAGTACTCTGCAAGGGAATGAAGAGGGTGTGGCAGCGATGTCAACAATCTCATTGTTATATAAAGAATATGCTTCAGCACCACACGCGTTTAATGCTCTTGCAAGTGCAAATAATTGTTGTAATTCACGTCTCAGACTCCGATACTGCAAGCCATCTCTAAAGCTCTTTTTAATCCCATAATACTACGGCAAACATATTAGTACATCCATCTTTCAGTTATGATGCCCTTTGTTTTTTTTTCCTTGTTGTCGTCCAAATACTGCTCTCATGTAGTTTAATGCCTCCTCGACACACACACATTTATACATAAAGGACAGTCCTTCTAAGTTGCTGCATGGAATAAAAACACTGCCATGCAGCTCCTGGAACTATTTCCCTAACTCCTGTTGCTGTACATATTTATTTTGCAGAAGCAGCACAGACTCACACTAGAAAAGTTCAAGAGCTTACCGTTCTGCAGTTGATTGTGGGCTGGTACCAGATGCATAACGAAAGTACAGCCTTTCAAAGCTAACGGCTTTTTAGAACAATTTTATACACTTTCTTAGAAGTTACATTTATGTTTAGAAATTTAGTGGTAGTCAGGACACAAATAAAAGGTGAGTAGGTCAGGGTGTCATGTCCTGTAAGGGCATTCTTGAGCTTAGTATGGTGGGGTGAATGATCTCAGTAGCTTACTAACATTAACGATTTATTTTAATTGAAAGCATTTGCAGGAATGGAACTGCTTTATTAGCCAAATGTTTGTGTGTGTTCGCTGTTTTGTAGCTCATTGCAAGAATGTCTTACACTGTGCTGAAAAGTTTACATACTACTCAGAGATTAAGTGAAATGTACATTGTCATCGTCTGATGTCACATTTAAAGAAAAAAGTTTAAAGAAAAAAATTAAAGTGATTCAAATGAGCAGGATGTTTAGATCTACTAGAAAGTGCAAGTTTCAGAATAAAGTTCATAACAAATAACTTAAAATTAATAAATGCTAGTCTGAGTGAGATGGTGTTTTTTTAATGTTTATGAAGTGTGTAAAGTAGTATGGAGTGATTTTTGTTTTCTTTACTATTAATGCATTGCTGCTTTTAGAATAATCTTTGCTGGTATGAAAAGCGTGTCTAGTTAATGATCCTCTTACAAACTTTATGTAAAAAAGCACACTTAGAACCAACTGTTTATTTTTATCTTTCATTAAAAGTTACATGCTTTAAACTTCTGCCATGTTTTTTCAAGCATCATGCTTGATTAACATCTCATTTTGAGAGCCCTGTTTGGGTTTGACAGTGAGTGGGCATGCACTATATTTGTGAGGGTGCATATTTTATTATTGAGATGTAAACTGTATTTGTTAATTGGAAGGATTTTAGCTTGGTTTTTGAGTTTATTTGGGTAGTAGCTCTAAAAAGAGTTTGGGGTATTTGTTTGTGTTGCAAGGATGATATCTCCACATTCAGATGGGTTCCTTATTTGTTTTATGACTTTGTGGCTAGTTATTGCATTGCTTGTCACAAAATGTATTCTCATGTGAACAGAATGTTGAGCTAGTGAAATGAACAGGAGAAATTCCTCCATATAAGCATTTGAGTGGTAATGTAACTCTTACCCACGTCCATTTTATTGTTTTTATTTGAGCAGACTTTCATTACTTAATCCTCTTTGTTTCTCTCTATGTTTATTTAGTTGACATTGACTGTTTTCCATGTGCGGGTCATGGGTCTTGTTGTTGGCAAGAGAAGATAACCGCTTTTGCAGAACTCTTGGCCACGTGTTTATGAAGACTTGTACCACTCAACATTATTTAGGTGCTTGCAATGATGCAAATAGGTGAATATTTATAGATATCATGAGCTATACATATTTTTGGTTGTTTCTGACGTTATGACTATGAGCAATATTTCCTTAGAAATAGCAATATCTCAAGAATGGTTGTCCCTACATTTGGAAGCTAGACTGAAGCTTTTGGTGTGAAATGTGTGTTGCATAAGTTATTGATGACTGCTAAAAACATGTTTAGAAAATATAAATTCTTTCTCATGAATTGGAAGCTTGTTCCAGAGAACTGGCAGTCTCTGGGAGATGAGAGTGGAGCTTTATTTTATGTGAATTTGGAGTTTGTTCCAGAGGAGTTGCCTTGGAGATAGTCGAGATGACCTGCTCTCTTGTGGCCCTGCATAAATATCACAGAAATTAAGATGGCGATTCTATCTTTAGAATCACACCACTTGTGGTCTTCAGTTGTGGGTCACATGGCAAATGTTTCATTTTAGTGCTTGTGTATACTTGGATAAACTACTGAGGGGGACATTGCGGGCAATGTTTTATTTTGGTTAGTGTGCATACTTGGAAGGGCTGCTGAAGGGGTTGTCAGTGGAAATGTTGCATTCTAGTGCTTGTGCATAGCAGGATAGACTGCAGAAGGGGTCACTGGGGAGATCTTTCATTTTGGTTTTTGGGCATGCTCACACAGCATCAGATAAAGAAGGTGTACTAACAATAACGTTCCATCTGTGTTGTCATTTTAGTGCTTGTGTATACTTGGACATACTATTGAAGCGGTCATTGTGGGGAATGTTTCATTTTGGTTCTCATGCATACTCACACATCATAGTCCAGACATGTGCTTGTGCATAGTAGGACAGACTGTGGAAGGGGTCACTGGGGAAATGTTTAATTTTGGTGCTTGTGCATACTCACACATCATAGTCCAGACATATGGAGAATACAGGAGATTGGTGTCACATGTAGTTCACAACCAGTACTTACTAGAAATTCCTGCAGCTCCTTTGGTGTTTCTGTAGGACTCTTGGCAGCTTTCCTGACCAGTTTTCGTCTTGTATTTTCATCAATTTTGGGGGGACGTCCAGTTCTTTGCAATGTCACTATTGTCCCATATTTTCCTCCTTTTTGGCCATTTTCGCTGTGTTTCATGGTACATCCAATGCTCAGTAAGATATAAGTGCTGTACTGCTTTGACTGAATTACTCTGGTCTTATATTACACTTGTACTAGGAATATAATGAATGTCTACTCAACAGGTAATGTGCAGCAATTTTCCACCTGCACATTAGGGGTTCATTTCTGCAAATTTTAGGTCTGACTTTTGTTTGTTTTCTGAATGTTGGCATTGCTCAATCAGATACTTTGGACAGCATTTCTGCATTTTGTACTTCTGTGTTATTGTACCCAGAGGGATGGTTAGCTGAGAACATGAATTAGTACTTTATGGATTAAGTCGTAGACAGATCAGCCAGATAAGTTTGACATTTTGGCTTGGCTTATTGCATTTCTGATTATACTCAGTAGTTGCCTGAGTGAGATAAAGGTTATTACTTGATGACTACTAACAGCATGGAGCTACCTTATATTTTGGGAATTTTTCTTGGCTTTGTCAGTCATGTGTGGACTTTAGGTGGGAGGAAGGGCTCAGTAATATCTAATTGTTATACTATTTTACTGAATTACTCAGGTCTTCTCCTTACTGATGATAATGAGTCTGTGTTACATAACAGCTGCACAAGGTAATATAATGAATGCCTACTCAACAGGTTATGTGCAGCAATTATCACCTGTGTCTGAGCATGCATAACTTTGCAGTAATGAAAGGCAGGTCATTATCACATTAGCAATAAGTGCAGTTACAATATACCACTGAGTCATTATCACTGTTCAGATAAAACTCTCAACAGCTGACTCTGTTATTCACATACGTAGAAGTCGTTATCACATTGATGAATGCAAAAGCCAGATTGTGTTATTTCTCTGCTTGGAGTCATTGCAAGCCACACCCTTCATTCTTCATCAAATACCTACCCTCCGAACCCCTTGATTGTTTTCTTCCTGTATGTGTGTGTGTGTGTGTGTGTGTGTGTGTGTGTATATATATATATATATATATATATATATATATATATATATATATATATATATATATAAAATGTCTGTGCATATGGATATATATGTATGTACACAATGTACTTGCACGTACATACATATACATACATATACATGTGTGTGCGCATGTGTGTGTGTGTGTGTGTGTGTGTGTGTGTGTGTGTGTGTGTGTGTGTGTGTATATATATATATATATATATATATATATATATATATATATATATATATATATATATTATATGCATGTGTATATCTTGCCAGGCCAACTACCTAGCCTCTGAAACCCCTTATTTTTTTTATATATATATATATATATATATATTAACCCACAAAGCAAGAAGGTGAGCTAAAATGCTGTAACTCATCCGTCCAAGAACTTGATGAGTCACCCGCAGTATGTCTCTTTGACATGGTATGCAAAGAGAAATATCCTCATGCTCAAGTCTGACATTTAGACAGTCAGTGCCCACCCATGCTTTATTTCAGGTAAGGTAATACTGTTTTCTGGTGTTCAGACGTTTACAGAATGCATTCATGCATGACTTGATGCACAGAGTCAGTGGATCTACAATCTGACGTAACGGCATCACCGCGGAAGATGTTCACCTGTTCAGAAGGGATTCCATTCACCTAACTGAGGAGGACATTGCGTTGTTCTTGACCAACCTCCACAATAGCGTGAGGAGAGCCATGCAAGATTGCTAACATGCTGCTTGTGAGAAGAATGGAAAACACCCATGACCAAGTCGGACCAGTATAGTAAGTAAAACACTATTATGAAATGTGTTGTGTAAAATTGATTTCTCGGAGCTTGGCAAATAACTGTTATGGAAATTATGATTTTTTTTCATATTTTGGTAAATAACTTTGCAAGGGAGCATCTGAATGCGTCAGGTAATATCTCATTTTGAAGACAGTATTGCTGGTTCCAACATGGTAAAATAAATGTGCCTGTATGTTTGACACATGTGCATATATAAATGTTTGTTTGGGACTTAGGTTATGGAAATTATGATTTTTTTTCATATTTTGGTAAATAACTTTGCAAGGGAGCATCTGAATGCGTCTAGTAATATCTCATTTTGAAGACAGTATTGCTGGTTCTAACATGGTCGCCTCACAGAAAGAGGTTCTCTGGTTCGATCCTCGGCTGGGGTGCCTTCTGTGCGGAGTCTGCATGTCCTCCCTGTGGTCGCGTGGGATTCCTCCGGGTGCTTCGGTTTCCTCCCACATCCCAAAGACATGCTGCAGGTGGATTGGACACTCTAAATTGGCCCTAGGTGTGCGTGTGAGTGTGCCTTCTGTGGAAGGTTGGGCTGGCAACTCGACACCGTAAAACTCCACTGCCATTCAATGTGCAGACAAGGTGATCCGCTGTGGCGACCCCTAACCGGGAAAAAGCCGAAAGAAGAAGAAGAATTGCTGGTTCTAACATGGTAAAAGAATTGTGCCTGTATGTTTGCCACATGTGCAGATATCAAAATTTGTTTGGGACTTACGGTTATGGAAATTATGATTTGTTTCATATTTTGGTAAATAACTTTGCAAGGGAGCGTCTGAATGTACCAAGTAATATCTCATTTTGAAGACAGTATTGCTGGTTCTAACATGGTAAAAGAATTGTGCCTGTATGTTTGACACATGTGCAGATATCAAAGTTTGTTTCGGACTTAGGTTATGGAAATTATGATTTTTTTTTCATATTTTGGCAAATAACTTTGTAAGGGAGCATCTGAATGTGCTAAGTAATACCTCATTTTGAAAAGATTATTTATAGTTCTAACATGGTAAAAGAATGGTGCCTGTATGTTATACTCATAGGCAGATATCAAAGTTTGTTTCAGACTTAGGTTATGGAAATTATGATTTTTTTCATATTTTGGTAAATAACTTTGCAAGGGAGCATCTCATTGTGTGAAGTAATACCTCATTTTGAAGACAGTATTACTCCTAACAACATTGTAAAATAACTGTGTCTGTGCACTGTACACAGGTACAGATATCACAGTTTGTTTAGTCTTGTACAAATATGAAAATTATACATTTACAATACTTCTCATTATTATGCCCATATCTTTGTGAGGGAGCATAGTAATCACACAAATGATGCATCATTTTGAAGCTGACATTCAGATGCACAACTTCTACACTGATATGTAGGCTCTGTCTGTTACAGGTGATGAGATATTATGCTTTGTTTATTTATCAATTATGAAAAATAATATATTAATCATATTTCTGTGAATATCTCATGAAAGGAGCGCCACACAGTAATGGTTAAGGTATCATTTTAAAGCTGACATTCATACTAACAAATTCAATTCAAATTGTATGGGTCTGCATGGTACATAGACCAAGATATTGTAGTTTGCTTTTCCAAAAATGTAAAAAATATGCACAATATCAGCATTCCTTGCCAAATATTTAATAAGGACTTTGATATGCACTATCAACATTTACACTGTTGGAAAGGTCAGTGTCTGCTGAAAAACATTTGCGTTTACATTTTTAGTGTAGCTCTTATAGTTAAAGAGTTATGAACATTTGTTTTCTGTATAGTATTACAAATGGATTTTCTGAAAATGAGCTCTGGCTGCACTGTTTTTCCTATGGTGGAATTACGCAGGCAGCTTTTTCTGAGCTGCTCCGGAGTGAATGAATTAAGTATAGCACTCCACATCCCGCAGAAGGGTCATGACAATGCAAAACCTATAGTATTCTATCAAAGCTATAAGCTTGTAAGGAAACTAGTTAAAATGTGTCCCTCTTACTCTCCCCATCATGTAGGGTTTGCGCAGATTTGTTACTCAAAGAGGTCGAGAGGTATGGTCCGTACATATGTACAGTAACAAGCCATGACACTTGTGTAATGTACAACTGCATACCTATAGTCACAACATGTCCAAGCAAATAATCCCCGTATGAATGAATACAGGTAATAGTCAAATGTGAATGGGAACCCCCCCCCACCGTGGAGTATGGACTGTAACAACCCCACCCATAATATGTACAGCCAACAGAATAAGCTCCTGGTAGGTGCCCAAACACATGTGTCTATAAATACAGGTAAAATGTTCATAATAGGGAGATGCTCCCTGTCCACATGCTTCATCTGACATTTGAACTCGACCAGGGAAGTTCCGTTCACCAGGCGGATAAGCCCATAACCAGATCACTACATGAACACCCTGACAATCAGAAACATGTATGTGATACGACTATATGCCCTGGTGTTCTGCATATCCTCGGAGTGATTAACAATGCAGCTGGGGTCCACAGCAGTAGGCAATACGGAATGTGTAATATGTAGTACCGCATTTCCCACAGCAGAGGAATGGATGCCTGTGTTGTAAGTGAAGCGGTGAGGCATATGTTGATGTAGCTAAGTACTATGGGTATGCATATCAATGAGGCAGAACAGCAACAGAATACTGTTTCCGGCATCTGTCCAACATGAATGCAGTCCCGGTTGACCTACGACCACTGCAGATATCCCTGTAAAGTGTAATGAATACGTCCATGCTGTACACACACTTAAATATGTAAAGGTGAATCGTGTGTTTCACACCAGTCCGTAAACCGGACTACAGATAAGTAAGTGTTAATGTCAGACGTATGAAAGGCCACGCAAGCACACATTTATTAAAGAGATGTAACCCACAACATGTAAATGCAAGTGCGCCTGTGCGTGTGTGATCCGCTCACAGCATAGTAAATGAATGCTATTTCCCCCACATTAGATATACATGGCTCAAACCTGTTAATCCCATAAAGTATGAAACCAGACAAAGGCATGCAAACTACTGGTACAAATAAGGACAAACCCCAGATATGTGCCAGAACAAACATAGAAAGTGCATAGAATAACGGGTGTGTTATTAGCATGGATTCTTTGAAGGGTATGCAGTCGTAACTGAAACTGCTTGCCAGTATTTCCCAACGTAAGTCTTTAATGAAATGCCACTACATTGCCAGATAGACACAAGGTTATGAAAAACACACCGAAGATAAAGAGGCAACCTGCTGTACATTCTGCGAGAATCTGTACAGTGGAAAGGTATGGTATGCATATAGATATATGTGTATACACATAATCCACAGACGTAAATCAAAGCAAATTATGAAATGAGGACTGTACATATATATATATATATGTATACACAACAAACATATGTCCCGTAGATATGACATATGTACATAAATAGGCCACGGCATAGCTAATATGGGTAGACAAACAGACATGCACGAAAGGTGAATAAACTGCTGCTTTCCAAACCAGTGGCAAGAAAGTGACAGTCCAGCAAGTTCTGCACTTTAAACATGCATATAGGTGTCCATTGCAGGACCCCAAAAATTGATCCATACATAGTGACCACCATCATTGACACAAAATAAGTGACCTCAGCAAGTACGATATAGCTGTACATGCAACAGTAGCAGGTGCAAGGGTAATGACACATGTATCGATAGAATGTATGATGTACGAACTGATATCCGGAGAGTGGAGAGTGCATATAAGTGTCTCCACACTTTAGTACCGCTCACATTAAACATGTGTAATGGGTACTGTGGAGGGGTGTCAGGTATGGGAATCATGGGTATGCAGAAATGGGCCTAGGTGTTGTTTGGTAGAGATTTATTAGGTCCGCCCCGTGGGAGTGATGTGGGTGTAGCACACGCCTATATTCTCAATAATGGGGCAAACCATCCACTGGATATTGCGTAAACCATTGTTGGAATATGTAGGGCACTATATCAGTGTCATGTAGGTGATTATCATGGATGGACATGCATACGACCAAGATGGTAACTATACCTGGCAAACTGTCAGAATAAGACAGCTGCACTAAGGCATAGTACATGAAATACAAATAGGGACTATATTAGATATACCCCAGACAAAGTCAGAACGTTGATAGAATACCTGCATAGCCAGGAATATGAATGTTATGAGTGTTACTAATCATGACATAGAAATGTCAGTCACTATAATCTAACCGCACAGTTCGTAATGCCTTGCCAGTAATTTACCAGAAAGGCACATTACAATGACAAATGTAACAAGAGCAAAGGTCAAACATCAGGGCGTTTACCCATAATATGTACAGGTTAGGGGTATGAAGGTAACCTGTCCAAAATACATGTACAGAACTAGTGATACTAGGTGGACAGGTGAGAAGAAAGACATCAGGACAAATG
This sequence comes from Protopterus annectens, assembly GCF_019279795.1. NCBI lineage: Eukaryota > Metazoa > Chordata > Ceratodontiformes > Protopteridae > Protopterus > Protopterus annectens. The sequence continues at coordinate 1,084,458,714 of NC_056729.1, forward strand.
ACAAAACATGTACAAGTCATACGCATGTACTCCGACAAATGTGAATGACAACGTATGCCCTGTGAAAGTCAATGGGGAAGGTTAATAGACTCAAAAGAAATGTGTCCCTCAGGGTGTCATGCAGTATCACCGTTACAATGTCCAGTCCCCCATACTCGTATGTGAGCTCTGCCACTGACAGAAAGCACAAATACCGGCGTACACATACGGTACATGATAGACTAATTAGTGTGGATAAGCAGCTGTTGGCCTGTGTGAGGAATACAACCCTCTGGGTGGGTGTGTCCTGCAATATAAATATAATGGCATGTGGCCTGTGATGCCGCCATACAGTGTGTGTATTGGTGTCAGAAAGTTGATATCTTGTATCAGACACATACTCCGCAACTGTACAGAATTACGCAGAATGTGCAGAGTTCTGCCTCATATGTTTGGTGTGTTCTACGTAAAATCAGTACCATTCTGCCAAATTCCTGAGAACTAAAGTCATGAAATAATGACAAACATGTGAGTTTAAGACACCAAATCCATCAGAAATGTCATACTAATGCAAAACCTATTATTGTGTCAACTATCTACGTTTGTAAGGGCAATATGTAAATACTGCCCCTATGTGCCCCACTATCAGTTAAGGCTTTGTCCAGATGTTTGCTCTAGGAGGTGGAGTGGTATGATCAGAAACTGATACATGTGTGAGGAAACAGCATTATCGACTGCAAGATAACGCAGAAGGTATGAAAAGTGCTGCAGTAGGACGTTCAGTACTGTCCGCAGGTTTGTGCTGATATGTCAAATGACACAGCAGTCTACATGAAGTACCTATAGGGCTGTCTCCTTTACAAATGATGATAGTGGGACATACCCACAGCCATGCACACAGCACAAATAGACATACACACAGCAAAGCTAGGCCGTGATACATGAAGCCTCCGGCGTGTACGAATAGAGTGAGAGTACAGCAAGGATAGATGTCTGCCAAGTTATACAGCAAACGCCTGTAAGGGCGAGTAACACCACCCGTAACACGAACGTTGCATGGACAATGTTGGGATTTGCAACATACCCCATTGGTATGTGAAAGCTATGCAACTATGCGATACATGAAACAGTCAGCTGTCCATGCAAGAGCAGAGTTATGGGCAGAAAATATATATATATATATATATATATATATATATATATATATATATATATATATATATATATACATATGATACAGACATACACACACACACACACACACACACACACACACACACACACACACGTGGCAGGGTTGTGAGCAGAACATGAATGTAACCACTGTACCACACAACAGCATTACACAGTGACAGAACGTGCAACCGTGAGTAGTAGATCACGGAAATCACACAGGCATACGTCTAGCCTGTAGACAGTGGCATCAAAGGCAAAGACACCGCACAGATGTTATGGTGAGTGAATACTGTGAAAGCAATGTACTGTTGTCATGCAGCTGGAAACAAACACACACACTTGGCGGGGCTGGGAATCGAACTTACACCTAACTACCCTATCACACTACAGCATGACGCATTTACAGAATGCGCTACCGAGATTACTAAACACAGCAGTCCCACAGGCATCCTTCTAAGTGCGTGTCGACATCCGCAAAGGCAAAGATGTCAGCAGGATATATCTGTGGTGTGAAGCGTCTAAAAGCATAACCTGAGTCCCCAGGCGGACGGGAGCATGCACACACACACACACACACACACACACACACACACACACACACACACACACACACACACACACACACACACTTGGCAGGGCTGGCAATTGAACGTACACCTAACTGCCCTATCACACTACAGCATGATGCATTTACCGAACACGCTACCGAGATTACTAAACACAGCAGTCCCACAGGCATCCTTCTAGGTGTGTGTCGACATCCGCAAAGGCAAAGACATCAGCAGGATATATCTGTGGTGTGAAGCATCTAAAAGCATAACCTGAGTCCCCAGGCTGACAGGAGCATGCGCACACACACACACACACACACACACACACACACACACACACACACACACACACACACACAAACACACACTTGGCAGGGCTGGGAATCGAACTTACACCTAACTACCCTATCACACTACAGCATGATGCATTTATCAGACACGCTACTGAGATTACTAAACACAGCAGTCCCACAGGCATCCTTCTAGGTGCATGTCGACATCCGCAAAGGCAAAGACATCAGCAGGAAACATCTGTGGTGTGAAGCATCTAAAAGCATAACTTGAGTCCCCAGGGGGACGGGAGCATGCGCACACACACACACACACACACACACACACACACTTGGCAGGGCTGGGAATCGAACGTACACCTAACTTCCCTATCACACTACAGCATGACGCATTTACAGAACGCGCTAACGAGATTACTAAACACAGCAGACCCACAGGCATTCTTCTAGGTGCATGTCAACATCCGCAAAGGCAAAGACATCAGCAGGATATATCTGTGGTGCGAAGCGTCTAAAAGCATAACCTGAGTCCCCAGGCGAACGGGAGCATGCGCGCACACACACACACTTGGCAGGGCTGGGAATCAAACTTACACCTAACTACCCTATCACACTACAGCATGACGCATTTACAGAATGCGCTACCAAGATTACTAAACACAGCAGTCCCACAGGCATCCTTCTAGGTGCATGTCGACATCCACAAAGGCAAAGACGTCAGCAGGATATATCTGTGGTGTGAAACATCTAAAAGCATAACCTGAGTCCCTAGGCGGACGGGAGCATGCGCGCACACACACACACACACACACACACACACACACACACACACACACACACACACACACACACACACACACACACACACACACACACACACTTGGCAGGGCTGGGAATCGAACGTACACCTAACTACCCTATCACACTACAGCATGACACATTTACAGAATGCGCTACCAAGATTACTAAACACAGCAGTCCCACAGGCATCCTTCTAAGTGCGTGTCGACATCCGCAAAGGCAAAGACGTCAGCAGGATATATCTGTGGTGTGAAGCATCTAAAAGCATAACCTGAGTCCCCAGGCAGACGGGAGCATGCGCACACACACACACACACACACACACACACACACACACACACACACACACACACACACACACACACTTGGCAGGGCTGGGAATCGAACTTACACCTAACTACCCTATCACACTACAGCATGACGCATTTACAGAATGCGCTACCGAGATTACTAAACACAGCAGTCCCACAGGCTTTCTTCAAGGCGCGTGTCAACATCCGCAAATGCCAGGACACCGGCAGGGATTGTATAGAGAGGGTACGATCAGACATAGTACTGTCCCACGGTAGACGTATACAACCACATGGCAGTGGTGTACTCGTGGCAACTATACATGTATGGAGCACTACAACAACAATACATAGACACAGGATGCACCACAGACAGTACACCCTTCCAGATATTCACCCAGTGTGTACTCGGTAGGCATCCATCCTGACATTGAAGATGGAAATCCATTGCCTGGATGACCACCATGGCAATACTGGATGTCAACGGCCATGCCCATACACAGAGGGACATCACCAACACAAGGTGTCACTGGCCATGGCCGCACACCTGGTAATATACGTCAGTTCGGACTGTACTGTGTGTTGATCTACACAACAGCGTACTGGGCATGCTCACCCACTTAGCTGTTGCAAAGGGCTGTCTTACATGCAGATGGAGTGTAAATACGGAAGGTCTCAGTTTGGACTGTACCGTGTGTCCATCTACACAACTGCGTACATGGACTGTACTGTGTGTCCATCTACACACCAGCATAATGGGCATGCTCACACACTTAGCTGTTGCAAAGGCCTGTTGTGCATGCAGATGGAGTGTACACACAGAAGGGCACAGTACAGAAGGGCACAGTAAGGTATAACTGTCCTCACGCACAGGGCAGTCACACATGCAGTGACCTGTACACACACAGCTGCCATCACAGCTGTCACAGGTGCAGGTCACACACGTACACACTGCAGTGTACACTGTAGCTGTCAAGTCATCACCATGTCGTCGGTGCAGCACTACACAGCCTTACATTACCACAACACCATGTGACACATGACCACTGGGCTGTACAGAGGTGTACACCAGCTGTGCAGAGTACACATGTACCAGCAGGGCTCCAACAGGTGTTATGCATTGCAATGATACCAGTATACATAAACAGGTCAGCTCAAGACATACCACAGCCCTTACACAGCTGTGACACATGACTGTTGCTGTACACCAATGAACACACGTCTGGATATGTCATACATGTGATTGTGTGGGTGTGTGCATGGACTGCACACACAACACATACATACATAGCCTTTGATGTACCTCGTGCATACCAGTGGCCTAATCAATGCTACACACGCAAATGGAAGGTGGGTCCATGTCTGTTGAATGCACACACTACAGGGGGTAGCACTGTTGACTGGGACACATACCCTTTTACTGGTCGCCTGTGACACCCGTGATATCATACCACAGTCCATGCGTTATGTATGTCAACACACATGTCCAACAATAGCAATGCATACAAACATGGCAACAGGAGACACATGTGACATCTTTACTGTGCATGCAGCAACCATGCATGTGCAGTGGCCGATGTCCGTAACATAGTTGCACCTAACTATGACATGCAGTCACAATGCAGACCCATCATTGACACCTGTATACGGTGACATACAAACAGCACGTATGGAGGGATGTGTGTACATACAGTGGTGAACCACCTGTGTAGATGCATGTGTGCAGGGGGTGGCTCACAGTTGTGTCACACACCATCCTATCATGCCATGTGCAAACAGTACGCTATGTTGCTGTTACGTGACGGTGCTGACATAATGCATGCACAGCAGTCAGGTGTTACCAACTATATGTCACATGGCACCTGTAACACCTACAACCTCCCGTGTGCATATAGCAGCACTTTTGCCAGATATAGCGTTGGTACACATAATGCAATCATTACCGCTGCATGTCTATCAAACGTGTCATCATATGGCAGGTGTATCATTCCCAGCACTGCCATGTGTGTCCAAATGTGTTACCAGAGATGCCACATATCACGGGGAATATGTCCCAGTTGTTACACATCCCTGTAAACCGTTGTAGAGATCTGTACATACGTCAGTGTGGGAAGCATGACGTCGGCCGGTGTGGTGCATCACACATGTCAGCTGTCCGTATACACATGTGTGGTCACCACAGTGTGTGTGTGTCTGTATGTATGTCTGTTGCTAGGTGTGAGAGTGTATGCTAATATACAGAGAGAAATTATCACTAACCCCACGTGGTGACTAACCCGTAATGGTGATGCAGTGCACTACCCTGTTGATGCCATAGGTCCCAGCCATACTGGCTACCTCTGCATGTTCCTTCTCTGTTACATGTCGTGTGGGTGCATAGTACTGTGAGGGTGATGACCACATAGGCAATTGTCCCCACCTGCACACTATGGGGTGTGCGTTATAGTGGTGTACACCCCGTGAATGTGGCCATGTTCCCATACTTTTACAGGGTCCTACTGCTGCACAGTGTGGCCTCCAGCTACCAAGTGACACCTCACATCATCATTGGCCAGACTGCTGTGTACAACCCCTGCACCATGTCATCATACCTGTAATGTGTCCTGCTATGTATGTCATGTCTCTGTCCAGTGTAGCCTGTGGCACTGACCACATGCGTCAGGTGCAGTATATGTGTGGACATCTGTGTCATGTTGCTGTTTCCAACAGTCAGGGTGAGGGTACATGTAGCATGCTGATATTGCCAGACGTGCCTGTGAGTTATCCACAGTTACACGTGGGGGAATGCAAACACTGCTACCTGTAGGCACATGCAAGTACACCATAGGAGGGAACCAGGGTATCACAACCAACATGGTGCTACAGATGTAACCGAGACACATACCATGAACACATCACAATGCATGCTGCACCTGCACTACATGGTATGACCGGTGCATGTCGACAGTACACAACCTATGTCACATACACATCTCTCTGTATTCACACACAACCACTGCAACATACACATCCCTCACTATGCATACACAGGTAATATTACATACACCTCTCACTATTCTGTTCACCCTGTGCATCAGAATATTTGTGCATAACCCTGCACTGATGGTGTGGATGACAGGGATGCGGCACAGGCTTCATCATATGCACAGGGTGATATGTTTGCCAGGGGCATAGGTTGCACCAATGGATAACATCATGTGTGTGTGTAAGGGCCGGTGAGTTGATTGGACATGTCTGTTCAGAATGCATGTGGATGTTGTGGAGCCCTTCAGTTGTGTTTGCTGTGTGTGTGTATTTGTGTACACAGCTCTGCCATTTGTGAGGCCTACATGGGGTATAATTGACAGCCCCAGATTGTACAGACCAGGCTGTACAGCTCACTGTGTCCGTCCATGGCCACGTGAACTGTGCCTGCCTGGAGTTGCACGGGCACTACCAGCTGGAGGTACAGAGTGGCCACTGTCCAATGACACATGCCCGCTGGAACCGTGTCCCCACTGGGAACATCCAGGGCCACGTCCACGTGGCCTGCTGTGTCCTGGCATTGACAGCGTAGCACCAGCTGCACTGCTACTGCTACCGGCACTATGGGAGCGGGCATGTGAGGTGGCACGCTCACATCGACCTACACTAGGTGGTGTTGCTGGCCTACATCCACGTGGCCTATGCCTCACTCCTACCAGATGTTCCAGCACAGACAGCTCCCGCTCGCGGATTGCCATGCCTCGGTCAAGGATTCCGACCATTTCACCCAATCGCCTATCCAGAACATCAGCAATCTGCTGTTGAGCATTTGCCAATGCCTGGATGTTGTCATTTAGGGTATGGATAGCAGCCCTCTGCAGCCTCTGCCCTTCTCTGTTCTGCCATTCAGCACGTGCCTGTGCCACCATTACAGTCTGGAACATGCGTCTGGTGATACAAGCTGCTGCGCTCTGTCCTGCAGGTGCATGTCTGCCAGAGGTCCTCCTATGAGCAGCACCGGCCACATGCCTGTGTGGCACATCTGCAGTCATTACACTGACACCATGGTGTGTAGACACATCTTCTGTAGCCACCACACATTCCTGTTCCACGCTAACAGATGCTGACTGTCCTTCCTCTATGGCCACTGGTGATGCGGTATGTGTTGGCAGCAGAACTGTGTGCGGGGAAGAGGGGGACATATCCAGGATGGTAACCATTGGCACAGATTCAGCCCCTGACAACCCTGCCTGTACCTCATGCATATGTTCATCACCGCTAGTATCTGTGGGGACACTAACATCAGATGGCCCGCAGGAGGGTAACGCACCTACATCACCTGTGAATGCAAAGAAATACTGTAAAGTACAATAGACACAGACACACACACACACACACACACACACACACACACACACACACACAGACACACACACACACACACACACACACACACACACACACACAGACACACACACACACACACACACACACACACACACACACACACACACACACACACACACACACAGACACACACACACACAGACACATACACACACACACACACACACACACACACACAGACACACACACACACACACACACACACACACACACACACACACACACACACACACACACCATGCATGTGATTTGTCAGATGGCATGCAGCATGCCTGTGATACAGCAGAGGGCATGCAGCTCAGACATTGATAGTGTTAGTAAGCATACCTCCCTGGGGTGCACACTACAGCAAGCAGGTGTCATATCAGTAGCCAGGCAGTTCACACAATCATGGTAGTATGCATGCATCCCCGTGATACACCATGTGGCCCAGAACAGGATAGCAGTACACATGGCTGACGTGACCTTGACATGTAATCTGCTGACATGTACAATAACATGCATACATGTCTGACACAATGGTGTCCTGACACATGTACAGCATCATAATGGGCTTCACATTGCAGTGTTGTGTGTATGCCCTACAGATAGAATGCATGTTTAGCAAATGTGCATGAGCATGGGAGGGTAGTGTGAGCCATCTACATTGCTATACAGTATGAAGTACAGACACTGTGCCATTGCATGGCATCATGAGGCATCTATGTTGCTGTAGAATGCATAATATGTACACATTGCATAGCCATAACTGCAACACAGTCATGATGTTCAACAGATCGTATATGGTAGACTTCAGTGTCACCTCCAGTAGCTGTGCACAGGCTTTTAGGATGTCCAGTGTACCACATCAACTGTATAATCGGTCAACTATGACTATAATTGGACCATGTGTGGACAATGTGCAACAGGGTGTATACACATCCCATGTACTGTGTGGCTACATGTCTGGCCATCCCCCATGGCCATGTGTGCACATGTGTTGGCCAAATGTGTGTGATGGCCATCTATCTCACATGTCTGTGGTGTCCCATATGACATACACCCATAGATGTCAGATATGTCACAATCCACAGGGCTATGCAGACAACGGGTTGTATGTTTGGTATGTGGGGTATAGGTCATGCGATAGTGTGACAATATTGCAGACAGAACACTACGTGTCTGGGACATGTCAGGTGGCACATCACAATGTGTGCACCCAGTGCAGGGGCATATGACACAATGGTGACACCTGTGGGCTGCCCATATCACAGCTCACTGTGTGGTACTGTGTGCGTACCACACATGTTGTTCCAATGCATACTACATATGCCTCCATTGTAGAACACATCCACTGTTGTATGCACAGCTGACCACACATGTCGCAATGACAAGTACTGTGGTTTCAAGTCGGTGTATCATTTTGTTTGTATATATTGCACATGGGTGGCCTGTGTGAATGATGGGTGATGTGACCTGCATATCGTGACTGGAACAAACATCAGGTGTGCAAGTGTTAACTGGCCACATGGCAAATAGATTTCGACTGTAACATGCCTGATAGTGATGACAGTCTCACCTGCAACGGACTCATGTCTGTGCGGCATGCCAGAGGTACCTGTATAGGGGTGACACAGCAGTATGAACATTATCTATGACTGTATGACAGCCACAGGTTGCACTGTGCATGTGAATACATTCACCTGTGTAATAGCATATAGTATGCACATGTGTGCATACACAGCGTAGCATACTGTAGTATGCAGCATGTGTGTCCGCATACCTTGCATATGTTGTTACTTTACATAATGTACAGTGACACATGCAACTAAATGGGATATAATAGCCATATGTGCAGTACTGACTTACCAGGCAACTCCAGGCTCATTGGCTGGGAGACACCCACCTCCACAATGGCAGCTAGTGTTTGTGGATGCTGTTCCCTGGGTGTCCCCAGACTGGGCAGTAGCTCCTCGGTGTGTGTGAGTGGGGGCTGGGTTGGTGGCCCACCACCTGTTCCACCTTGTTCCCTGGTGATTGCAGTGGCACACTGTTTTGCATGTCGTATCAAGTCCATGCAGTGTCTGCGCACCTGCTGGTAGGTGCGGTTATGGCCACTCACATCGTTCACCCTCCTGCGTAGATCCTGCCACAGGTCATCCTTCTGCTGGGTATGCTGTGGCACATGGCTGAACAACAAGTCATAGTTGTCATGGAGCTGTGGGATGAGGACCTCATCCTCCTGGTGGCTGTATGCTGGGAGGCGTGTACGGGGCATTATCTGTAAGACATAATGATGGTGACAGGTCACAGTTTCAGAGATGTACAGAGATACTGCTGCACATACATTTCTATGACATCTACTACATGTGCACAGTTATCTTTGCAAAGCATCATGACACTGACATGACTGACGTGTTTGTGTCACACACATCTCACACCCATTATGCATTGGATATCATCACCATATATGTGTGTGTCACCTCATTACAGTGTTCATACTCCATGTAAATGCTGTCTTGCTGTGGGCATGTCTATTTGCCTGCACTTGTGTTCTTACCTATCTGCACATGCCTGGATGTGTCCACGGTAATGCTGTTGACCTGGATGCTGTGTATATGTCACATATCAACACAGACACAGCCGTAATGGACTTGAGGAGTGACAATGCACACATACACATGGACACCTGTGCATGCATGTGTTTTGCCATATACATCTACACAGCACTGTACAACTGTTCAAAATCCTGCCACAGATCGCCTGTATTGCACATGTGATAGACATGGGACAATGGCTAGTCAGACGACATTCGCAGGGATGGTTATCAACCATAGCATGTGTGGGCACGGTTTCCAAGCTGTAACAGACAGCCATTATGCCACCGCAAGGTGCATCAGTGCCACATTACTGATCCAGTCAGTTGATAGTACATCTACCATGCGGCCATCACACCATGTATGACTGGGATGGCATGTGCAGCTTTGATGGACAGGGTTGCATGGTATGGCGGGAGCATGTCACATATATGGCACAGGGATCTGTCCAGCCTGTGGTGATCCTAGTATTAGGACGGTGGCTGTCCATGACATATGTCTTATAGATCAGGATATGGACATGTAGCATGTCCATCATCATGGTGTAGCAAATGTCTTTCTGCAAGGTAGACAGCATGCTGCATAGTAGAGGTGAGGATTGTGAAGGCTGGTATCGCACATCCAAGCATAGCCATTACCCCTTAAAGGTGGTATGTGATCCAATATTGGTCACCACAGTGCTGTTTATGCCTGTCCAGTGATCTCTGTGCTCATGGATGGCACCCTGACATGACATGGGTACCTCATATGACTACCTAAGGGGCCTGGAGATGTCACCAAGTCAGGGGGTGCACTGCACAGCACCATCCCTTACACAGTGTCCATAATGTTGACCACAGCCTAGTTAGTAGTTTATGGGTACAGGGATTTTCACCTAGCGGTGACAATGCTGGTATCATCCATCAGACTGTGCACATATGTCACACACCTCACCCACACAGCCCATTCTGTATGTTGTTCACAACACTGACACAGCTATACTGATAGGTCATGGCCATTCACAGCCTTACATACACAGATGCCTAACATTTGTCTGTGTGGTATGGGCTACAATGAGGGTGGGGTACAACACATTAACCCTGTTCTACTGTGGCTGGCACTGGTGTGATGTGCACATGTCACTCTTGCACCTTTTGTAGTTGTGAGTCTGTCAACAGGCCACTGGTGGAACACTCCTGTGACATACAAAGGTATTTGTAATCAAACATCCGTGCTGTGTTGTACATCTGTACTGCTAACATCTACAGTGATAATGGTTCATGGACATGCACACCATACTCAGCAGGGTTATAGTGCGGTGCCACCCAAAATGACTGTCATCACCACTTGTGGGTTGATATTATCCAACAACCTATCTGTATTGTATGGTCATGCTAGGCACTTGCTCAGAACTTGTGAGCATGTCATGAGCTACTGATTACTATAGCACCCATTCCACACCATTTCCCACAGGTACACTGGCTGTCCTACACTTCCCAGCTTGCTTATGGTACAACAGCTGTTGTACACATAACACATATCCTGTGGGACATGGTTGTATATACAGGCATGTCCAACTGTCACGTACCAGTGCTACTGCCTGTCTATATGAGGGATATGTCATACATGTGGCAATAGAGCAATTGTCTCATGTACACATTCACTGCTCACCTCCCAACATACGACACTAAAGCCTGTGGGGGATGCACTTCTGCAGCCGTGCTGGGGGCATAGCTCTCAAGTGTACCTCATTACGAGGAACATACCTCATTTGGGGTCTTAAAAGGTGCATGTTCCTCAAGGTTCCACATTGGAAGGGTCTGTCACAGATTCATTATTGGAAATTGTTTACCTGCTAGCCATGGCTAAATAGATGGGAATCATATTAATTCATTAGAATATCCTTTTTATACGTAAAAGCAGCCTAATTTAACCATCATATGCCCTTCCCATCATATGACAAGTGACAAGTGGAGTACCTCAGGGTTCAGTCCTGGGGCCGCTCTTGTTTGGCATCTACTTCTCTGAAGTACAGGTCAACAATAAGGGACTCTGGCTAACAAAGTTTGCAGATGACTGCAAACTGGGAGCCATTATTGAATCCCCAAATGATGTGGATACTCTACAAAAGGGCCTTACAGAAACAGATGCTTGTTGCCAGAGCCATGGGCTCAAGCTCAATGCCAAGAAATGTATTGTTATCCCCTTTGGGAAAAAACATGTATCCATGAATTACCATATAGGTGGCAGTACACTAAACACAGAAAGTGTGATAAGAGACTTAGGGACACAGGTGGACAGTGGTCTCACCTTTGATAACCACATCGCCACAACAGTCAGGAAATCCTTCTATGTGGCACACCTCATCAGGAAGGGCTTTTCATCCAGAAAGAAGGAGGTCATTGTCCCACTGTACTCATCCCTCATTAGATCCATTATAGAATACAACGCCCCATTTGGTATGTACCTCTCAAGACATCTGCAACAACTGGAAAGGCCTCAGAAATACCTCACTAAAAGAATCACAGGCCTAAAGCAGATGCCCTACACTGACCGCCTTAAAAAACTCCAGCTATACTCTGTCGCATATCGTCTACTCAGAGGCGATCTCTGCTTAACATACAAGGCCATGTCAAACCCAGAGCTGTTGGACATGCTACACTTAAAGAAATCCCAATCCCTCAGAGCTACACGCTCCAGGGATCTAAACCTTGTCATCACAATAAACAAAACATGCTGGAGGGATAGGTTCCTGACCCAGAGACTCCCCAGACTCTGGAATAGATTGCCCATACATGTCAAGCAGAGTGCCTCTTTGGACCTCTTCAAGAGGAACCTTGACGTTTGGATGGGAGAAAGGAAATTCACCCCAGGGATCACATCAGTCACCCTGCTAGACAGGGGTCCAGGAAAGTAAATAATGTGGGAAGAAATAGCCAGGGAATTGTTATGGCTAGGCTTGTATAGGCCCTAGGGCTGATAGCCTAGTACCAACCTATGAACCTATGAACCTATGAACCTTCCTAGTTGAAGCTGTTAGTAAGCCAGTTGTAAGTATTCCACGTTTTGCCCATTTGTCACACATTATGAGGGCTAATGTTCCTCATTTTGGGGACAGGAGGTTGACAGCTATGGCTGGGGGTAATGCTGTCACCAACCCTGACTGCACCTGACAGTCATTTGGGGATGTGTAACATTCGCAACACACCCCACCCATCACATAGTCTCACATGATCTACACCACTGGCCACACCTACGAGGACAACTTGTGCAGTACGTCTCCATACTCAGTGTAGGCACCAGAGGTAGCCCCCATCATGGCAGACAACTTCACCAACGTATAGCCCACAGACTCATGTGTGCCCATCACATACAGCCAATAGGGAGTTATAACATTCACAACACACCAGTCATAGGTGACTCTGTAGGGAGTCACACTGCAGTTCCACACAGCAGGCTACACAAGGCGATAGTCGCTTACATCTTGCTGTCAGGTAACTGCTTCTGCAATATAACCTATGCACCCATGCCACACCTCACCAGGTACAATGTGACTGTCATTCTCCATGTTAGTGTGACTGCCCTGTGATGCCACTTCACAGACTACATGTGCAGGGACATACAATAGCTCACCAGTCTTATAGCCCTGAGGGTGTGGGCCATGCCCTGGGGAGCATTTTGCATTCATCCGGGCACAATACCACTGTACAATGACCGACTGTGTCACTTCAACAGTTGCCTATGCTCCTGTTGTCATTCCACAGGCATCTGGTATCTGTCCGCTTTGACTGACCTGGTCAAACACAATGCTGTGGCACAGATGACTTGCACCTGTCAGCCCTGGGAGTACAGCTCACATGTAAGGCTCTTGCTGCTTCTATACTGCCTGTCTTGCACAGTTTCCAATAACTGTCACCCGCAGAATGGGAACCGGCAAGCACGACATGGGGTCATGTGACACAATGCTTGCATCTTCCTCTGTGACGCATGCAGGCAAGGCACACCTTATAATGCACCATTCAAACATCTCTGCAGTGACTGGGACCTGCCTCTGGGCTCTGCAGAGCACACCTGCAATGACAGGTTATAGACAGACCATACCTTTCAGGCACATACCTGGACCGGCACACCCACAGCTGAGGGATTCCCATATCCCACTATGTTGTGCACACATCCTGGCTAGTTACTTAGCACAATGCATCAGAGGTGCTCCACATGCAACTAACTGTGTCCGGGATCGCTATACATATTGTAACAAGCTACAGAGTCAACATCATACCCCATGGTTAACATACCTTATTTGTTGGTATATTGGACAGTGGGCCTCAGACAGCTACAACCGATGTGTGACCGACACTACCCCACACTTAACTGGGATAGCCACTCATGTACCGGCACATCCATGAGTCACAACCTCTGCTCTGTTGGATCAACCCCTACACACCACCTCCAAGACCTACATTAACCTTGACATGAACACTACCACCATGTGATTGGTGTTACACACCTGGGATTATCCCCTCATTAGTGGATTCCGAACATATGCTACTCAACCTTGTTAGCCACATCCCAGCACCACACCCATCACAGCATACACAGTACATGAGTACAACACCTACTACAGACGTCTGCTGACAGCAGTTGTTAACGTCATGACACCCGTGCAGATAGACAATGCACATACAAATGCTGACACATACCTCAGTGCACTTCATTAGCATGTACACAACTGCATGGATCATGCTATTCCACACAGAGCCATGATGGTACACACCAGATAACAGACACCACTCTGGTGGTCATGTTCCATGGACATATGATGTACAACAACAGGTGTAGGCTGTTGCACAGTGGCGTACATTCCCAAAGGTGGGGTGGCTCACTGGTCAGCCGTGGTAGGACTACAGGGTCCCTCATCACATAGTCCAAGACTAGCTACGTAAACATGACTGCGACACATTCCGGGGTGTACCAACAGGTATTATGGTGGTATGTCAGTAGTCGATGGCAACACCCACATCTGCTGTCAGATACAACAGTCACTCAGGAACATTACAGACCCAGGTGATGTTGGCAACATGCTGGAGGATGGATTCAATGCTAACATTACACCATCTCACTCACTACAGGGCCACAATCCATACAGGAACATTGTGGTGTCTCTGTGGTCACACCTACACAGTACTGACCTGCACTCTATATGTCCTGGGACACTGGCCCCATGTCACCTTCCAACGTCCCAGGCTGTGATGTCCGCCAACCTCTGACTAACATGTCTCCCCACTAGGCCACCATATTCAGTAATAGCCTTGTTTCAGACATTGTAGCCAGTGAATGACACACAGCAGCATTTATCACACTACACACAGGTGGCACCACAATGCACGAGTGGGACTATAGTCCTACACACCTGACTGGACTGTTCTGCATAGCTATGGGGCACATCATCAAGGACGTCATTCACAGAGACATTCTTGGGCTCCCGTCCTTTGCTGCCACCCGGGTTGGGCTTGTTAGGGCCAGAGCATGGCCCCTACACATGGTGGACTCCTTTCATACAGTTACCAGGGCAGTTGCTGATGGTACGGGAGTCCACACATCCTACATTGTCCTCTCATTGCCTTTCAGCACCATTCTCCATTCTGGTATTGACAACATACACATCCACCTGCACATTGTACCCTATGTCTCAGGATGTTATGCAATGCGGCTCATGGACAGGACACACACAGTGAGGCGAGCATACCATAGTATCTACTACATGTCAGTTACATTTGGCATACCACAGTCCTCAGTCGTAGGGCCCCTCATGTTCAGTATATGCTTCCCTGCGGTACAGGCTAGCACAGGGGACTTTCCCTGCCTAGCTTTCAAACCCCTGCATACAAAGTGCCATGATTGCTCCACCAGCTGATACTGACTCCATCCATATGGGTGTTGCTGTGACAGATACATGATATGACTATCATGGCATCAAGCTGCATGACACAAGGTGCATGAACATCACCTTTGCATTACACCATTCACCCACTGACTATCACATGGGTGGTAGTCCCCTACATACATATCACATTGTACATGTTTGCAGTACACACATATGTCGCACCCACTCCTGTGGTTACCGTATTGCCACTGTGGCGTGGATATCCTTCTACGTGGTCACACCTATCTGCACTGGGTGTTTAGCTGGTACATAGGCACCCATTGTACCTCTGAACTCAAGACATCTACACACATTCAAGGGTACACCACCCCATT
Source organism: Protopterus annectens (assembly GCF_019279795.1). Classification (NCBI taxonomy): domain Eukaryota; kingdom Metazoa; phylum Chordata; order Ceratodontiformes; family Protopteridae; genus Protopterus; species Protopterus annectens. Next base: position 1,084,474,985 of record NC_056729.1, read on the forward strand.
TAGGGTGTACCTTACACAACAGCTACAGCTTTACATACCACAACATTAACACGCCATGACATTTACTGAGCTCCAACAGTTTAAGTATGCGGCTGCACTACGGACACCACATCTGTACACATTTGCATACTACATACTCAGGGGTGACCTCTGCTGATCAGACAGGGCCCATGTCCACAGCATTATTAATGGATATACTCCTCATACGCAACATAAGCAGAAGCCACTGTGAGCAACATGCTCATGGATATGTGCACACACACCACAATGTGTGGGATGTGCTTGAGGGTTACATTCCCAAACCAGACACTCACCATGCTTTGGAACATAAGTTCTATGTACATCACGCAGGGACACTCAGTAGCACTGTTCATGTGATACCTCCCTTGGTGGTTGGGAGAAACATGTAGGCCTGGGATCACTGCAGTGGCTGTACTGTGTAGGGGTGCAGATGACACATGGCTCTGCTGTTCACAGGACACTACCCTAGAGAGGTGCCACTAGTGTGAACACTGTAGTTGTGCTTACACATGGACTTGCCAGACTGCATAGTACCCCACTATGCACCTGTAAAGCTATTACATGTCCTTTGTGCATGGTTACTTGGTAGCCCTTCCATTTAGATTAGCTATCATGCTATTACAATTTCCCATGCCTACAAGCCATATGTATCCTGTTATTGTACATGCCAATAGACGATACCTGTGGTATGCATGATATGCCTGTTATGCTGTGTAGAATATCTGTCATATCTACCTACAATACTATACATTACACATATTTCACCTTGTATCCCATAATGCAAAGCATACTTGCACAACGGGACCACCTTAGATATGTCATTAATGTTATATGCCCATACACATGCTTGCTGTGACAGTATATCAATATATACTATCCCCTGCTATGGCACGTCCTTGTTGGACATACCCTACCACTGATGGCGGGTTGTATGGAATTGTTCTGTTTAACGCCCTCACGTAGCATACCTTGTGGTGTCTGTGCTGTGTACCTTGTGTCCCACTGCTAGACGCACAGTTTCTACAAGCGTTAGTATGCTCAGCAAGATATCACTACATAAATACCTTTCCCCACTTTATGCATTGCGGACACGTTTAATTAATGCAAACCAGGCTATACATACAGTAAAACTAATTAATACAGATCATGCTATACATAACCTTACATATCGGGTGTTCTACATACCTTGTTATCGTTACAGCATTTCGTTTCTATCTCTCTCACAGTGTTTCAACTGGTATTCGGTATGAGCATACGGTTGGAATGTCTGGCAAGTCATCTTTATATACGTCGATACCTGTAACATGTGAATTCATCCCGCCAATTGGTGTTCCTGAGTGACTAATTACTTGCATATCAGCTGTGCAGCTACTCCATTCACCAATTATGTGGCAACAGTGGGGTATAATTGAATCCTCCACTTGGGCGTTGCCTATTTGCCCTACCTTCGGGGAGACGGTCTGTATTGTGTTTTGTTATCTGTAATTGCAACTGCTATGCATGGAGATAAGTATACTTTGGATTCATGTCCCCTGTGGATTGTGTGTGACAGGTAGAGTATTTGGTTCAACATGTGGGTGTACCTGTCATCCCAATGTCTGATAACAGAGTATTGCAAACAAAGCCTGTAACATGGCTGTTTGTTCCATTATACAACACCTGCAATTTTGCATGACGCCTTTAATTGTGTCTCTCACATGGTATGTTGTGGGTTCTGCAGATGTAATTGACTGACTGGATGTTTGTGCAGCTATTACAGTCTTAATTGCTTTAGTTTCTAGTGTGGGGGATGTTGATGGGTGTACGTAGCATATACAGGTTTGTGGGCCTTGCATTTCTACATAATCCGTATATATGTGTGTGGGCTCCATCCCTAATTAGAGAACTAACAGTTAGTAGACTTATGTTACAGGATTGTACATTGGGCCATTGTTAATTGGTTTCTATATCGTCTGCAGGTGAGCTTGCTACTTGTATACCTCCGGAATTGCAGCGATATATCAAGGGATATGTGTAAGTGACAGCTATCCCTTGTATTTCTGTCCCAGATATTTGCAGTCATTGCGGTTGTGTTGGTAGAAGAGCCTGTTTGCCATGGGTTGCCACCTTTTCATATGGTCATTGTTGGACACTTGTGGGACACACAGCGATGTTTACAGGCCAACACGTAGCCACCGTCAGTACACAGGTTAACACATACTTTTATCCTCAATACATACCTATTGTTGTGGGACTTTGGCTACTTATCATATTGCATGTAACATTTACGTTTCTTACATACAGGCATAACTATTAAATACGACTATTACATTATATATGGGACATATTAATGTCCTACCATCTCTGACATTTGCCCTTTGTACTGTTTTATGTCAGGACACACCTGCCCAGGGTGGGGCTGTCCCTCCTACTGTGGGACAGGTAGTAACCGTATGCCTACGGCTAGCTATACCCACACCTACTGTACTGATCTGCCTCTGACTTGGCACTAACAAACACATGTTGCGGACACACACACACATTGCAGTCACACGGAGATGCACACGGCACCCTCAATGCACACTTACACAGACTATGGCACTCACAAACACAGTTGAACACAGTACCTAAGTGGACCGCAACACCGGCAGCAGTGACTAAATGTCCCTTCGTATCATCATACTATTACTCACGGCTGTACTGTTCCAGTACTGTGTTCTATCTGTCTTTCAGCCTCATGGTTACGCATGTCGGTATGTTACACATTCCATAGTTGGCGGTATCCTATTTAGTTGTACCTCCAAGGTGTTATGAATGTCATTGAACTATCTATTATATTTGCAGATACTGCTGAATCCATCTATATCAACATATATCACTCTATTGCCCTTTCTATCTGTATTATATATATGCATATGTGTACAAATATATATATATATATCTATATATATCTATATATATCTATATCTATATATATATATATATATATATATATATATATATATATATATATATATATATATATAATATATATATATATATATCTGGCGGGGAACGTGACAGGCACACAGCACCACCATATGCTGTAAGGCTCATGTACTGTTCAGGTGTTGGCATTCCATGTTCCACTAGCTGTTGTGTTTACAATGTTTGAGGGCTGCCTATGTAGGAGTCACACATTGGGCCACCTATACATTACAATTTACAGGTGGTCATGTTTGTGTGCCATCCATTTTACTGTGTGTGCAGGTGGAGAGGTGTCATTCCATAGGGGCCTACACTCTCAGAGTATGTGCTATACGTTCCCCCTTTGCCAAGGCATAGGCATATTGGGGATGCCTCCGTCTGCCTACTGGGGCTGGCACAGTGTGTTCATGGTCTGAATCCCTCTGTGCCTGTAATGGCCTTGGCAATTGCGGTGGGCTATGAGGGCCGTCACCATTATGTCCCTGCTGCAGCTGCTTCCGCAGGATCATATTATGTAGCATGGCACATACTATGACGATGTGGGCACACATGCCTGGAGAGTACTGCAGGGCTCCACCAGATGTATCCAAGTACCGGAACCATGATTTCAGCATCCCGAGCACACACTCTATGATGATTCTGGTTTGTGCGTGTGCCTCATTATGGCATTCTTGCATGGGTGTGTATGCATTTCTGATGGGAGTCATCATCCACGGCTGCAGTGCATAGCCAGCACCCCCCACAAGATGGCCCTGTGGGATGTCCCCCCTGACAAATACCTGATACAGCTGTGAGGCATGTCAGATATGGGAGTCATGGTAGCTTCCAGGGCTGCCAGCACACACATCCATGATAATGCCCTGGGCATTGCACATGACCTGGCAGTTGATGGAGTGGAATCCCTTCCGGTTTATGTAGCGCCTACCATGCTCACCGGGTGGTGACTTGATTTGTATGTGCGTGCAGTCTATCACACCCAGTACCTCCGGGTAGTGTGCCACACTGTGGAAGTGGCACATATTGCTGGCCAACTCCTCCTGAGTGCAGGGGAAGTATATCTGCTCATTGGCATGTGGTAACATGGCATCCAGGAACTGGTGTAGTACCCTGGATGCTGATGCCTGTGAGATACCCATTATATCTCCAGTTGGCCTTTGAAAGGTACCTGTGGCCAGTATTTGCAGGCTTACACATACCTTCGTGTCCACTGTGTGGGTTCCCCTCTGTTGTTTCTGGTTCTCAGGCATGGCTGACACAGCTCCACTATTTGCTGTAAGATGTCCCTGTCCACCCTGTAATGCTCTACTATCTCCAGGTCATGTAGCCCCTGGTAGGTTACCTTTGCTCAGAACACTCTCCTTCTTCCGAGGCCTGCAGTGGTTGTTGGCATCATCCTCCACAACACCGTCAGTCTCTGACACATGCTGATGAATCACAGCTATGGCAGTTCCCAACATGTACATTTTAAAAGTTCCCCGTGTGTTTACACCTATGGTGCAGTGTTTGGGAATACACAGGTGTGTGTAGGGTGCTTTCACACTTTATACTATTGTGCTGTGAACACCGATGATTTCATAGGGTGTGTATATACGATCGTAGCTACAGGGTATCTTATGTGTTTTACTGCTGGAACTACTATTGTGGTGCCTTTGGTGTAAATTACATTTGGCTGCTGTGGATTACCTCTTGGCCTTCCCTTTACATTTCTGCATGTTGCACCTACCATTTTCTGGCGTGCATCCTGCAGCCTACTTTCATTTGTACTTTCCTGGACCTGGCATATCTTCCATAATGTTTGCTATTGCCGGTCTACTGTCGGTTTGCTTTGCTCTGCTATTACAGATCTCCTATCTTTGCAATCCAATGCCTCCCCTCCTTTCTTTGCATTCCAATGCCTCCCCTTTGCAGGTTTCTGCGAGCAGACTTGACAGCTGCCGTCGATTGGCCGCCGTGAGTTGATTGGTGTTGATTGCTCATTAGTACTCCAATTACCCTACTTCAGCATTTCCTTCTTTTCTTCCCCTGACCTTCCTGTTTGTGCTATTGTTCGTGGCGCGTGCATCCGATTACTGGGTTTCGGGTACGTTTTCATCCCCATACACATGCGCTTTTGGGCACCATGTGTGCTCTCAGCTAAACAATTCTATACCTTCCTCCCCACCCCTGTCCTGCAGCTTTGCTTAGCAATGGACAGGCCAGATTTGCATTGCTCCAATGTGCTTACTGCTACGGTGGCACACCCCTCTGCTGAGGTCATGTATCTCCTCTGAGCCACTCCTCGTTGTTATACCGCTGTGCCATATGGTACAACCTTCATCCGGCGGCACATTTGCGATTCAGTATTATCTGCCTCATTTGCATGGCATTGACTACTAATTCATAGTTACCACGCTGAACACTATCGCAGGCCCTTAGCAACCCTTGCACCTTGGTTGTGGTGTTCCATGCCTACCATTGTGTAATATGCTGTAAACCTGATTTCCATTATGTTGCGATTTTATGACATTTTTATATTATTTCTTTATGTTATAGCTTCCGCACACATGCCCTGCAGTTGTGCTGTGCGTTACTGTGGACATGACATTAAATGTTGTTATTTACGTGTTGTGCATCTTTTGTTATGCCATTGGCTGTGTATTTCACCATTGGCATATGTTAACGTTGTGATACCTGGGTCTGGCCCACTTCCATAGCTCCGATGTTCTGTTTGGGAAAATGTAAACCGTGTTTTTTAGTTTACATTTCCGTGGGCTTACGCTACACCTGCACCACTTCATGAATCACTATATGCCTTCATTTGCATGGTGTGACACTGCGCATGGGGTGATTAGCATACCTAAGCCAGGGGCTGCGCAGTTCTGGCATACGCCGGTAGTGCACGTGGAATTGGATCGTACCTGAATCGCTCAACGGCCATATTTGGCATTATACCGCATACGCTATGCCTGTGCCTGGCGCAAGCTTCATGAATCCCGGGGTATGTTTTTTATTTATATATATATATATATATATATATATATATATATATATATATATATATATATATACATATATACACACATATATGCATTTATAAATGAAATGAAAAGAAAATTATAATCATAGATCATTCCACACTTTCCCATTAAGTCTGACCTTATGTTATATCTGTGAAAATAAGACAAAACCATGCAGACAACTCCTTGGACATGCATTTACAGTCTTTAAAAATAGTGCTTAAAAGAGTGGCATTTTATTGACAATCACCATTTTAGTCTAACCTTGAGCTATAATATTCATAAGATGTCCTTAGAAAGGAATACCTAACTGCCAATCAAGTGCATTCAAGTCTGAGGCAGGTGAATTCAAAGAATCCAGTTTAATTCATCTCTAACTTTATACCATAAGGCCCTTAAACATGCACACTGCCATACCATATGCAAATAGTTTGCATCTGGACCTGTGCTTTTCCAAAATGTGCCTGTGCCTATACCCCTATTTTCCTAAATAAATGACTGAGACTATTACTAATAATGAAAATATTTGAAAAAAAAAATGTAAATTTCACCAAGGCAGACAGAGAGAGAGCCTTATGTTTGAGAATTGCAAAGCTATGTCCTACTTCTTATTCTCAGTATGAGAATGTAACAATTCTTTCCACTTATCCTTTTCCAAGTGAAAACTCCCAACTGATAGCATATTAAAATAGCAATAAAATGACTTTAAGCTTATCTCAAATCTCTAACTTTGATGTTGTTCCTGCTTGCATCAACTTACCCCGTCCAACCAAGAAATGTCCATTGACATACAAAAATGTAGATATGGGATACAGGTTTGTAGATGGAAAATTTGCCAGCACTTAATCTCATCTGGTATATGCTTCCTCCCCAAAGGAGCAAATGCCTATCCCAACTGAATGTAACCTCCCTGACATAACAAATGCACAGGTGAAATCTGCCCTCTCCAAAGCAAAAAACACAGCATCTATGGGACCGGACGGTGTCCCAGGCTGTGTCTTACATGAGCTCCAAGAAGAACTGAACCCTCACATTAAGTCATTGTTCAAACTTAGCCTTACTACAGGATATGTACCCAAAGAATGCCGTACATCTACAGTGGTCCCACTCCACAAAGGTGGTACCACAACGGACCCCGGAAACTATCGCCCCATAAGCCTGACTAGCCTTGTCTGTAAAGCTATGGAGCGTATTATCATGGAACTCATAAACAAAGACATTGGGAGCCTCCAGACACTGGACCCTACCCAATTCGGCTTTGTTAAGGGGAGATCTTGCCTTTTAAACCTAGTTGATTTTTTTGAAACAGTTACCAAAGCCACAGATGAGGGAAAGGTAGTCCACACAGCCTACCTGGATCTCGCAAAAGCCTTCGACACAATATCCCACTCGGGCATCATAAATAAGCTTACCAGATTAAATATCAACCCCTATATCACAAGATGGGTTGCAAACTGGCTCAGAGATAGAACCCACATGGTCAGAATCGCAGGTGCCATGTCCGAATCCAAACCAGTTACAAGTGGAGCCCCACAGGGATCAGTTCTGGGACCTCTCTTGTTCGGTATATACTTCTCTGAGGTTCAGGCTAACATGGGGGGATTATGGCTGACAAAGTTCGCAGATGACTGAAACTGGGGGCCATAATCAAATCTTCAGCTGACACAAGCATCCTCCAAAAGGGTCTCACAGAGATGGATGCTTGCTACCAGAGCCACGGCCTCAAGCTAAATGCTAAAAAGTGCATAGTCATCCCCTTTGGGAAAAACAAGCTGCCCACAAATTACCACATAGGTGGCAATCCATTACGTACGGAAGAAGTAATTAGAGATTTGGGGACCAACGTAGATAGTAATCTCTCCTTTGATAATCACTCATCAGGCCCATAATTGAATACAATGCCCCTTTTGGGATGTACCTTACCCGACACCTGCAGCAACTGGGAGACCCCAAAAGCACCTCACCAAGAGGATCATGGGCTAGAAACAGATGCCCTATGTAGCTCCACTAAAGAAACTCCAGCTCTACTCAGTTGCTTACCGCCTACTCAGAGGCGATCTATGCCTGACGTACAAAGCCATGTCAAACCCAGAATTAATGGACAAGCTCCACCTCAAAAAATCCAAGTCCCTTAGAGCTACACACTCCAGGGACCTAAACCTCACACAAAAATAAATAGGACATGCTGGAGGGACAGATTCATTTCCAAGAGGCTCCCCTCACTCTGGAATAGAATCCCAGTTCATGTTAGACATAGCCCCTCGTTGACCTTCTTCAAGCGAAGTCTGGACGCGTTGATGGGAAATCGCAAATTCACCCCTGGGATCTCTTCTGTGTCCCTGCTAGACAGAGGCACAGTAAACTAATCTTAAAAGGGTACCTTCTGTGACCTACTTTACAGAGGCACAGTAGGCTAATCTAATAGGTAGGCGAAGCCAAATACACTCTGGCTAGGCTTATAAATGCCCTAGGGCAGATAGCCTAGTATCTACCTATGAACCTCTGAACCTATGCTATCCTTCCCAACATTCTGAATAGAAAATGAAGAAAAACCTCATTCAGCACCACCAACAAGAAGGAATACCCTCCCTTGTCTTATCCAGTCATGCCACATCACACTACTCTGATCAATCAGTTCTGCCCCATCACAGTACTCTGATCAATCAGTCCTGCCACATCACATTGCCCTGATCAATTAGTCCTGCCACATCACAGCACTCTGATCAATCAGTCCTGCCACATCACATTGCCCTGATCAATCAGTCCTGCCACATCACAGTACTCTGATCAATTAGTCCTGCCACATCACAGTACTCTGATCAATCAAAATATCTGGGTTTGCCAATATTCTAGAAGTAAGAAGAATGCTACCTACTTCCCACATGATGACTACCTTTACATCTGAATAGCTAATCTAACCGTCTTTTACACCCCCTGGGATACAAACTCTGAAAGACTGTGCACCTTAAATCCTGTAACTTGAGAATACACTTACCTGAAATTCCCTTGGAAACCAAGTAGTAGATGTAATTGACATCCTGTGGCTACCTTGGCATGAGTCAAAAAGTTTTGGAGCCTTAATTCATCCAGCTCACTAGGTACAAAAAGCTTAGTCTTGTCAACCTTAAGTTTACTGTGTTACCAAATAAAATGAAATAGTATCTTCTGCAATTCATTTGTACAATTACAGTGAACCATGAGGGGTAGATGTCTCAATTTGAATAACATCTTGGGAAATAATGTTTCAATTATCTGGTCTCTAATCAAAAAAGGAGATCAAAACTTCAACCACTTCATTGTTGTTTCTTTAAAGAATGGTGTTAACATTGCACATTTATTTTAAGCACCTGAGTTTCCCCTAAAGTAATTTAAATTCCCAGGTAGCTGACTTGCACTTCTGCTCAATTTTTACATTCTGCCAGCACAATTTTGATGACTGGAAAAAATGTTTTAGTTAGATTAAATATGAGACTAGAAACCCTATTAAAATTCTCAAAAGAGCTGAACACCCTATGCAAACTATTTAGGGGATTAAATAAACACATCACATAACAGTCTGCAAATCAAAAAGTCAACACTAGGCTAGTATTATAAACAACAAATGCATCTCCTACGTATCAATTCTGTAGAAACTTATCAAAGGTAGACATGGTAGAATGTTCTTGCAAAGAGGTTACCCCACAGGCTTTGTTAATCAAGTGGTAATAGAAGTGTCACATAAACGTCAGACAGGTTTTTATAAACCAATACTTTGTCTATGTGGAACTAGCACCACAAATACAGGAAAGGATGTAATTATGGAGGCGAGGGTAGTAACTTCTACCACCCATACCAACATATTTTCAAGGGAAGGTGGTCAATACCATAATAGTTTCACTGTAACTTTTAGTACTGACACGGATGGAATTAAGAAAATTATCAACAAAAACTGGAACCTGTTAAAAATGAGATTGAATTGGTTAATAAGATAGGCCATAGAACTATTGTTACTTACAAGAAGGGTAAAAACCTGAAAAACTTAATAGAAACCCCTATAGTGAAGGTTGCAAGGACCCCGGGGATGTTCAAATGTGAAAACTGTAATTACTATGGATCCATTGCAACTGGACATTTTTCTATAGGTAACCATAGTTATTACATCACAGGTAGGTACAACTGTAACACTAAAATGGTGGTATACCTAGCTCAGTGCATTCTCTGTCCTGTTTTCTATATAGGGAAAACAGATAGAAAGTTAAAACAAAGAATCTATGAACACCTGTACACTATTAGGAGGGGGAAAACAGAGAACGCATAAGCTAGACACATAGAAAGTTCACCTAACCATAAATTCAAGTTTAAGTTTATAGATCAGATTAGTGAAAATGTACATGAAGGACCAGTGTCACTACTTTTAGAGCAACTTGACTTGTTATGGCAACTTCGATTAAATGCTTATCAGTTCCCAGGAATAAATGAAACATGCACTATTCTCCCATACTTAAAATTAAAATGTATGTGGAGATAATTTTCCTAAATTAAGTGATGAGCTTAAGGGTTAGTCCCACACCTAAAGCATTTATTTATGTACAATGGTTATATATTAACCATTATTTTATTTTAACATGTTTCATATTTCTTTATTTTTAATACACCAGGTAGAAATACATTTACTGTTGATTGAGCAGTGATGGATGAAGTTTTTTTATTTAGGGGGAGAATGTATTATATTGTTCTTTAGTCAGTATTTTTAGCTATGGTAGAACATTTTCAAGTGATGTGTTAATTAAACATTGTTAAGAGGTTTAATTGAGAAATTGGTCACATGACTGGATTGTTGAAGCATTTAAGAGTTTCTATGAAGTTGATTCTTTTATCTAATGAAGGCCACTGTGCTAGACGAAAAGCACTTAATAGAGTTTGTGGTGTTCTTACATCGGTTGCTTTTTTATGTTTATTCAGTTTGTGAAGTTTTTTTCGTTTCCAAGTTGTTGTTGCTGACATGGCATCCGATGTACTTGACAGCCAAGAAACTCAACTTACACAATATTCCCAAGTCGATGCGGGGAACTTAACTATTCTACTGGGAATTATGACTAAACACCTTGATGACCTGGCAGAGTGGAGCCTCTATCTCAATGTTCTGTAGTTTCCTCACAAAACAGTCCAATGTTACAGAATGAGAGGTCTGTAAGAGATTTGCCCCCAGGTGCTTCTACCAATTGCACCACTAGTTTAGGACAACACCTTTCTACTAATGATCAAGGTAAACATAGTTATATGAGTGCTACAAATACTTTGCTGACTGGAAGGAGTACAGCAGCACTGATGCCTTCTACGAGTCAGCAAACAACTGTACAATAACTCAACAACCTTCCAGGGCTTATTGGAGCACCAGACTTGACAGTGTGGTTAAAGGACTTTCCAAAACTAACCACACAGAACTCAGAAGTTAATTTGGTGCAACTAGCTGGGAGAGGTGAGCAAAGTTTAGTTACTAACTTGAAAACTTTAGACTACAAACTACTGAAGCACAAAAAGATCCGGCTAGAAATAGCATATTTCACAGAAAATGTAAAGATGAATATAGTTCCAAAAGGTCTGAGGTCCTGGCAGTATCCGACAGGACTGGTGTCAGTATCGCAATTTCCTAAAGACCTACTGCACTTGTTTGACCAGTAAGGGAAAGAACTAATGGAGCTTATTTGTAAACATTATCAAGTTCAAGTAGACAAACTATCTAAGGAAGTGGAACAGCTAAGCAGGGATGTACTAAGCCATCATGATTTTGCATGCTACAACTATGATTACCAACATATTTTCAACAGTATCAATCAACAGATTGAAAAACTTAAATTAAACAAAATAAAAAAACTGGAAAGGGATAGTGTAGATTATAGCAATGGCACAATCTACCCTTGTCCCCCCCATCACAGCTGTGGAATGCAACTGGCCAACACAATCAGGCGTGCACTAACAACAGTTTAAATGATGGGTGGAACCAGAAAACAATGTCATCTAACTCAACAGTTCAGCCAGAAGTAAGGGAAGTCAGTAATGAGAGAAATGCTCAAAATAGAAATGAACAAACACATGATGACATTAACTTTACCCAAGGGAATCTCTCATATTAAGAAGTGGTGCAAAAAAAATGGCAACATTTTCATCAGGCCAAGAACAGACCACAGAAAAAAAAACATTAGTGAACCAACAGAATCCTTACAACATGGAGGAAGGTGAAAATAATAAAAAGGTAGACAAGCCTACTTTTACTAACAAATGTGACATTGTAGTAAATACAAGTGGAGACTTTAAAAATCTATAATTTCTCTGATGTCAACATTGACAACAGGACAGTTGAACTGTTTTCTAAAGGTCTTACTTATGTGCCTTCTTGTCGGTCTGACTTAGCCAAAACACTACTTGATTTTAAAGTTTATATAAGGAAACTTAATCTGGCAATTTTATTTAACAGTGGTAACTGTAACTACAGGAAACTACACATTTCGAGTATGTACAATCCACCTATACAGCCAGCCTTACGTGTATTTGACCAAGTATGTGACCTTGACATTGGAGCGTTATTAGGTACTAGAATGAAAACACAAAGCAACATTAGTAAAACAGAATGGTGACTTGCTGAATGACTTGAGGAGGGAACCCATTAGAATGATGAAGCCAGACAAGGGGGAGGACTGATCCTTATGAATAATGAAGACTACGAGGCTAGGATGAACAAAGTGTTAAATACTAGAACATATAAGCAAGTCAGTAAGAATGAATTATACACTGCCTACTGCAGGATAAACATTTACTTAAATTACTTGTTTTTGGAAGCACACATAGGTATGAGTACTTTAAACTATTTAACAATGGTATACCCTAGGATACCTAAAATGTTTGGTGTGCCAAAAATACATAAGGACATACAAGACCCTCCTATGTGAGCTTTAGTAGATGAACATCAGTCTATAACTTATGCTAGTGGAAAACTTGTTGACTCCATCCTTAAAAAATATGTGAAACAAGAACCACAAATTAGCCGTGATTCTTGGACCTTTCTAGAAGAGATTAATAAAATCAAGTTCACTCAAGAGAACAACTTCCTAACAGTAGACGTTTGTGATCTTTACAGTTCAATCCCACATGAGGAGGGGATATAATTTGTTCTGGCTAGGATGCGTAGATTTGCAGCACCAGATAATGAACTTAGAATAGTTGAAGAACTGTTGGGTATTATTTTATCCAACAACTACATCGTGTTTAATGACACGATTTATTTACAACTAGTAGGGGTAGCAATGGGCTCATCATGTGGTGCGAGTTTTGCCAACATGGTGAGGGCCCATTGAGAACATATTTATTCAACAACCCCAGTATAATGAACTTGATAGAACATTATACACGCTTCTTGGACAATATTTTTATAGTGCTAAGCGGTGATGAAGCTTCAGCTACTATAATCTTACAAGCAATGAACAACAGTACACGTTTCTTAAAATTTACATCAAATTTCAGTAAGGAAACTATAGCATATTTAGATGTACTGTTGAAAAAAGATGTTGCACTAAATTCGTATACAGCAACTATATATCGGAAATCAACTTACTGTAATGCATTTTTGCATTACAAAAGTGCACACCCATTCAGTACAAAAAAATCAGTTGTAAAAGGGCAGCTCGTAACAGCAGCCAGAATGGTGACAACAAATGAAGATTTTTGCACTGAATGCCAGAACTTAACTGAAATGTTCTTGCAAAGAGGTTACTCCACAGGCTTTGTTAATCAAATGGTAATAGAAGTGTCACATAAACGTCAAACAGGTTTTTATAAAACAATACTTTGTCTATGTGGAACTAGCACTACAAATACAGAAAAGGATGTAATTATGGAGGAGTGGGTAGTAACATCTACCACCCATACAAATATATTTTCAAGGGAAGGTGGTCAATAAAATAGTAGTTTCACTGTAACTTTTAGTACTGACACAGTTGAAATTAAGAAAATTATCAACAAAAACTGGAACCTGTTAAAAATGAGATTGAATTAGTTAATAAGACAGGCCACAGACCTATTGTTACTTACAGGAAGGGTAAAAACTTGAAAAACGTAATAGAAGCCCCTATAGTGAAGGTTGCAAGGACCCCGGGGATGTTCAAATGTGAAAACTGTAATTACTATGGAGCCATTGCAACTGGACAGCATTTTTTTATAGGTAACCATAAGTATTCCATCACAGGTAGGTACAACTGTAACACTAAAATGGTGGTATATCTAACTCAGTGCATTCTTTGTCCTGTTTTCTATATAGGGAAAACAGATAGAAAGTTAAAAGAAAAAAAATCTATGAACACCTGTATGGTATGAGGGGGAAAACAGAGAATGCACAAGCTAGCTGCATAGAAAATTCACCTAACTATAAATTCAAGTGTGTATCTTCTATTTTTCACTAGTATGGCTTCAGGGCATGAACCAGAGGGTGCCGTACAGCTGGACGATGAAACCGGAAGTACCAAAGGGTCGATTGGAAAGTTAACTGCACTCATAATGCATCTATCCCAAAGAGTGGATAGTTTGTATGAGCAAACAAGGTTTCTGGGTCTAGTTTTGTTCATAATGGTGTGAATGCACTTAGAGCTAGCATCACATTCGGTTTCAACTCCACGCCGTTTTGTTTGGGGTATTCCAACCCCCCTGCTCATAATGCTGTTGTTGGATTCAACCAGCGTTTTCAAATGGAAGTTCATGGACACCAGGGAATACGCACACACAGTTTGGGGCAGAGTACAGGCAATAATAATGGATATAGAAGGGAAGTACCTGTCCTCAACGAATGGTTAGAATCAGCATTCACTTTTTCAAGCAAAAAGACACAAGGTACTAACAATATAGAACATAAATTAAATGCCTTTGATACTAAATTACTCAGATGTAGAAAATTGCAGTTAGAAAATGTATATCTTAAAGAATGCATTAAGCTGAATATAATTCCAAAGGGCTTGCGCTTTTGGCACTATCCCATGGGCTTAGTCAACAACTCGCCCTTACACATGAAATTAATGCAGCTTTTTGATAAAACTTGAAAAGAACAGTTAAACATTATGATAAAATATAATCAAATGGACATAGAAGCTTTTATGAATGAACTCAGTGCATTAGATAGGGACATAAGAGATGACATTACATATGAAAGCACAAAGTATGAAATGTTGTAAATATATAATAGCATTGATCAACAGATTTTGAAATTAAATTTGGAAAAATGCATAAATTAGAAAGAGATTTGAACCAGTATGCCAATGGGATAGCATACCCTAAGCCCCCTGGAAGCCAAAGGAACTATAGACACAACAATAACACAGATAATACCAATACTGAGTATATTGGGCAAGAGAAACTGTTCAGCAAGGTGATTTTGCTTATGACCAAGAATTTCCTGAGCACAGAAGATTGGAGAGACTAAAACATAAAAATCCCCACTTTCATAATCAAGCGGAGGGGTTTCAAGGAGCCAGGCCAAAACACAAGCAATGGAGGACTTAAATAATAGCCTCACCTGTAGAGTTGATCCATTTGTTGTAGAACAACCTAACAAATTGTTATGTGAATATGATAAACATGTTGTAGTGAATACTAGAGATGATTTTAAGGTTTTTATTTTTTCTGAAATTCATGTAGATGAACAAGTTGCAAATATTTTAGCTAAAGTATATACTTTTGCTCCAGCTAGGTCTTTGATTTTACTGGCACTATGATTGACATTAAAATATTTTTAAGGAAAATTAATTTTAGCTTACTATATCAAGATGGCTTATATAATGTGAATAATAAATTTAACATCAGCAACATTTATAATCCACCTTTACATCCTAAATTAATTGTATATGAGAAGATGTGCAAACATGAATTAAAGCAACTAGATATGTTTAATAAAAAGAGAAAACATATACAAAATTTGAATGTAGAAGAACAGGGTATTTTAAAAGAATTAACTAATGAGAAAGTAAGAATTATGAAATCCGATAAAGGAGGGGGAGCTGTTATTATGAACCAAGAAATGTATAATCATAAGCTAATTGACATACTGTATACAGACACATACATAGAAATGTCATTGAATGAGCTAAATATTGCATCCAAAAAGATTTATGGACAAATAAATGACATTTTTTAGAAAAACGTATCGATGTAGACCTGTATAATTATCTTAATATCACAACTCCCAGAATACTGGTGCTTTTTGGCACCCCCAAAATTCATAAAAATATAGATGACCCCCCCTATGCACCCATTAGTTGATGGAAGAGATTCTATCACTTTAGCATGTGCAAAATACATAGATTATGAATTAAAAAAGATTCTTGGAAAAGAAATACAAATTTGTAAAGACTCCTGGACTTTTCTAGAGCACATGAATGAGGTTGAGTTTGGTCATAATGACATTCTAGTCACTATAGATGTATATGATTTATACACTGTGATACCACAAACTATAGGGCTAGAATGGGTTAATGAAATTTTGTTGCATCATCATATGGCACATTTAGTTATGGAACTTTTAGAGATAGTATTGAGTAATAATTTTATAACTTTTAACAAGAGATATTTTTTTGCAGAAAAAAGGCATAGCTATGGGGTCACCATTTGGGGGTGCCTATGCAAATTTAGTAATGGCTTTCTGGGAAAAGAATTGTGTATTTAATAGTGGATTTAATACTTTTATTAAATCATACCATAGGTTTTAGGATGATATTAGTATTATTTGGAATGGTACATTAGATACATTGAAAGAATTCTTAAAATATATTAATACTACTACAAATTTCCTGAAATTTACATGGAAAATCAATAGAGAATACATGAATTATTTGGATGTACACCTTATGAAAGATATTTCTAATCAAGTTTATATAGCATTGATTCTTAGAAAAGAGTCTTATTCTAACTTCTTCTTGCATTATAGTAGTAGCCATCCAAAACATCAAAAAAAGTCGGTGGTTAAAGGACAATTAGTGAGACCAGCTCGGATGGTGACCACATTTGATCAATTTGAAGAAGTTAATTTTTTATGAGATATGTTCCTTAACAGGTGTTACCCAGAAGTATTAGTTGATACTCTTATACAGGAAGTCACCACTAAGAGATTGAAAGTATATTTTAAACCTATATTACATAAACCTATATTACATAAACAAATTTCAGTACATAGTCCGAGCAATCCAAGTAATATTAGTGATGTTTCTCAAAACAATGATGTAACAAGTAAGTTAAAGAAAGAGACAACTACTCGAGAGCTGTAGTACTCACTTTCACTCAATAGCATAATCTAATCAGAGACATACTAGTAGATAATTGGACCATATTGCTCGAAGACCCTCATTGTATTTCATACAAGAGGTATTTAGTCTCTGAATGTCCCCTTTTTATGAGAGTTATGCATAATACACATCTTATTTAAGCATTCCAATAAGCATACTAGTAACAGCAGCAAAATGAGCTAATTAACCAATTATGTTTTAATTGAAGTATGTCTTAATTGAAATGAGTTATATTTTATAAAAGGAAATTATGTCACTATTTTTAAATTGTCTGATGAAGTTTAAGAAGGCTTAAACAAAAGTGCTTACATGATTTTCATGTGGATTATTTGGTTTTTATTTTAAGTAATAAAGTAGTGGTTTGGTGCACAATTTAAGGAAGTGTTTGTCCAGCTTGGAGGCTCCTCGTTCATTGAGTATTTTCTTCATAAATTCAAGTTTAAGGTTATAGATCAGATTAGTGAAAATGTACATGAAGGACCAGCATCACTAATTTTAGAACAACTTGAGTTGTTATGGCAACTTCGATTAAATGCTTATCAGTTCCCAGGAATAAATGAAACATGCACTATTCTCCCATACTTAAAATTAAAAAGTATGTGGAGATAATTTACTAAAATTAAGTGGTGAGTTTAAGGGTTAGTCCCACACCTAAAGCATTTATTTTATTTACAATGGTTATATATTAACCATGGTTTTATTTTAACATGTTTTATATTTTTTATTTTTAATTCACCAGGTATAAATAAATGTATTGTTGATTGAGCAGTGAAGGATGAAAGTTTTTTATTTAGTGGGAGAATGTATTATATTTTTCTTTAATCAGGGCTTTTATCGCTGTATTTTTAACTATGGTAGAACTTTTTTCAAGTGATGTGTTAATTGAACATTGTTAAGAGGTTTAATTGAGACATTGGTCACATGACTGGATTGTTGAAACATTTAAGCGTGTCTGTGAAGTTGATTCTTTTATCTGATAAAGTCCAGCCACTGTGCTGGATGAAAAGGGCTTAATAAATAGAGTTTGTGGTGTTCTTACAATCGGTTGCTTTTTTATGTTTATTCATGGCTAAATCAAGCAGTAAGGGAGGCAAGGGACAGCCCTGTATCATCCCTGTCCAAAACATTATGAGTGGGAACACTGGAATATTCATATAAACAATCACTGTAACATCAGAATATAACATGTGACATCTTTGTATGAATGGCAGTAGGTATCCCATAACTTCCAAAACAATCAAAATAAAGTTGCATTCTAAACTATGAAATACCTTCTGAAAGTTAATCAAAACAGCACCTGAGAGATTGTCATAATGCTGCTCCTGCTGTTGAATATTTAACCAAAGCCTCTCCAGGCCAGGTGTTTTAGTTCTGCTCTTCACAAAAACATCATAATTATTTGTGATAAGCCATGGTGGCATGCCCTCCAGGCATTTGGCAATAAACTTGGCATAGGTTTTAGTTTCCATCTGTAATGGCCAGTAATCGGAAGTATACAATTTAACCTTCCCAGGTTTATAGGTTCATAGGTTCATAGGTAGGTAGGTACTAGGCTATCTGCCCGAAGGCATTTATAAGCCTAGCCAGAATGTGTTGGCTTTTGCCGACCCTTAGATTAGTTCCCTGTGCCTCTGTCCAGCAGAGCCACTGAAGTGATCCCTGAGGTAAACTTTCTGTTTCCCATCCACTCATCAAGATTTCTTTTGAGGAGTGTTAGCAAGGACATCTGCCTAATGTAGATTGGGATCTTGTTCCAAAGCATGGGAAGACTCTGGGACAGTAATCTATCCCTCTAGCACATCCTATTTATTATTGTGGTGGGGTTTAGATCCCTAGAGCATGTGGCTCACGGGGATAAGGTTTTCTTTAGGTGGAGCATGTCCATTAATTCTGGGTTGGACATGGCCTTGTATATCAGGCAGAGATCACCTCTGAGTAGGCGGTATGCAACTAAGTACAGCTGTAATTTCTTCAGTCGAGCTGCATAGGGCATCTGTTTGAGGCCAGTGATCCTCTTGGTGAGTTACTTCTGTGGTCTTTCCAGCTGTTGCAGGTGTCTTGTAAAGTACATCCCAAATGGGGCGTTGTACTCTATGATGCGTCTGATGAGTGATGAGTAGAGGGGGCACAATGACCTCTTTTGCTCTGGATGTGAACCCTTTTGTGATTAGTTGGGCGATGTAGAAGGATTTTCTAACCACTTTGGCAATGTGATTATCAAAGGTGAGATTACTATCTACATGGGTCCCCAGATCCCTTATTACGTCTTCTGTATTTAGGGGACTACCACCTATGTGGTAGTTTCTGGGTACTTTGTTTTTTCCAAAGGGGATGACTATGCACTTTTTGGCACTTAGCTTGAGGCCATTATTTTGACACCAGGTATCCATCTCAGTGAGACCCTTTTGGAGGATGTCAGTGTCAGCTGGAGAGTCAATTATAGCCCCTAGCTTGCAGTCATCTGCGAACTTGGTCAGCCATAGTCCTCCTGTGCTTGCCTGTACCTCTGAGAAGTATATGCCAAACAGGAGGGGTCCTAGGACTGAGCCCTGGGGAACTCCACTTGTAACCAATTTAGAGTCGGACCTAGCTTCCGCAACTCTCACCATGTGGGTTCTGTCCGTGAGCCAGTTGGCAACCCATCTTGTGATGTAGGGGGTTATGTTTAGGCTGGTGAGCTTGTCTAAAATACCAGAATGGGGAATGCTGTCGCAGGCCTTTTAGAGGTCTAGGTAGGCTGTGTGCACCACCTTTCCCTCATCTATAGCCTTGATAACTGTCTCAAAGAAGTCCACCAGGTTTAGGACGCATGATCTGCCCTTAACGAAGCTGAACTGGGTAGGGTCCAGTGTTTGGAGGTTCCCAATGTCTCTGTTAATGAGTTCCATGATGATGCGCTCCATAGCCTTGCACACCAAGCTAGTCAGGCTTATACGGCAATAGTTCCTGGGGTCTGTTGTGGCTCCACCTTTGTGGAGCAGAATAACTGCTGCTGTGTGCCACTCTATGGGTATGTAGCCTTTGGAGAGGCTGAGTTTGAACAGTGTGTTTAGGTGAGGGGTTAGTTCGTCCTTGAGCTCATGTAGGATGCAGCCTGGGACACTGTCCCGTCCCATTGATGCTGTGTTTTTGGCTTTGGAGAAGGCTGTTTTAACCTGAGTGTCTGTGATTTCAGGGACTCTACATTCTTCTGGTATGGTTATGGGCCCTCTTGAGGGTGAGAGGGGGTTGATGTTTGCGCTGAACCTGTCTGCCAGGATGTTGGCGATATCAGTCGGTTCAGTGTATTTTGTGCCATTCTGCACTAACTCTGAGCAGATCTGAGCATTGCCACTTAGATTCTTGACATAGCTAAAGAATGCCTTGTGGTTATCTTTGGAGTCCTTGGCAATTTTTCTTTCAAAGCTCGCCTTGGATGATTTTATGAGGGATCGTAGTTTTGTGCTTATACTGATCATGGATGTCTTCCCTTCTTGGGATTTTACTCTTTTCTGTACTAGTTTCCTCCTTCTATTGTATAGCTTGTTTATGGTAGGAGTCCACCAGACTGGTTTCCTTTTCTTGGAGGAGTGAGTCTTTGTTTTGCTTGGGATGGCATGATCCATGCATTCTTTTAGATGCCCGTAGAATGCATTAGTAAAGTATTTTGCAGCTTGGACAGCATTATCCTTCAGCATGGGGGCTTTGAAACTTTTCACCTCGGTCTTAAGTAATGTGAAGTTTGCTTTTGAGAAGTTTTTCACAGTGGTTTTCTTATCCAGGGGTAGGGGCAGAATGTGGATATCCAAAGTGATTTGTTTATGGTTAGATCTAACCAGCGAGGGGTTGAGTTCTGGTGTGGAACACCGGTCGCCCATGTTGGCGATGACCAGGTCCAATATGTTGTCAACTCTGGTGGGAGTGTTGACCAGTTGAACCAGGGCATTTGAGTTTATAAATTCTGGGCAAGGGAGTTAGTACTTGAGTAGTTCTCCCAGTTAATGTTTGGATAATTGATATCACCCAACATTAGGGTGTTTAGTAGGACCTTTATGTTTCCCAGTGTTTCTGGGAACGCGGAATGGGGGTCCTGGGACATGGTGGGTGATCTGTAGCTAGCTACAATTTGAATTGCAGTTTTGCCCATTGTTAGTTGCACGTGGATGATCTCTGAAGCATCGTGCTGTGCCACTAACCTAAAGCTTTGGGTATCCTTGATGAATATGGATACGCCCCCACCTTTTGTATTTCGGTGTGGGTTCTGTGGCCGAAATGTATGGTATGAGTTGTGGCCTGGTAGTGCTGGGGTGCTCTCTGGAGCCTTAAACCAAGTTTCTGTTACTGCACATATATCGATTTTCTCCATACTGAGGAGTGCCTTGAGTGCGTGCATTTTGAGGTTCATATTTCTGGCATTGAGTAGCACTATCCTCAGTTTTTGTTACTTGTGCTATTTACGGTGGTAGGTGCATGACGTTTACAAAGAAAAATTGCCATAGCTTTGTTGGAATAGAAACTGCTTACCCTTTCTACTAAATTAAAGTACTCCTTAAGAGAAGGCATCAGGATATTACCAAGTAGCATATAAAAATCTGTGGTGAGGTCATCCAACTGTGGGGTCTTGACAACCCTGAGCACTGGAGCACTTTTTGGGTCTCCCCCAGTGATATATCTGCAAGCAATCTATCCTTTCCACTACAGTATATTGTTTAAGCTTAACTTGTGACAAAAATTATAAGTATTTGCGGAATGAGTGAAATGTCATGCACCATAATTCACATAGAAGAAGTCATTAATATCCTTTCAATTTTTAATGACTTTTGCTTATTACACAGGCCTTGTACTAACAGTTCCCTAATATATTCTTGGCATTGCTGAGCTAATGCTTTTGGTGATCTTATACCTTTAGCCCAGAAAAAAGATTGTTATCTACCCCCATATATCCTGAACTTTCTGAAATTCAGTAGCCTTATATTTTTGCTTCATCACATTAATTTGAGAAAGGATACACTTATCTCTACACCTGCAGAGTTTACACTTGTTTTGCAAGTCCTTAATCTCATCTACACATATTTTTTTCTTGTGTTTACAAAACGCCTAGTAGCTCTAGATACTTTAAGGCAACATCACTTCAGATATGATTTAAAGCTTCCCTATTGCCCTCCTAAATCCTCACCAATCTCCAAGTTATCCTGCTAAATGTTCTCCACCCATTCCCTTATCCATCTAAGCCTATCAAACTTTTTGTTGCAGAGGGGGTAACATTTCCACCAATACCTTATATCTGAACAAATTCTTATAGCCAAATCCACATTCAGAAAAGAATGACATGAGAAAGCCAGAGTCAAACATTGATTTTTTTAATAAATCAGATGCTAGCCTTATTGAAAACAGTATCAAGTCAATTCTACTGGTAGCCAAAGAAATGAAAATCTAAGGAGTCTGGATATAAAATATACTATGAGTCTAGTAAATTCATCACCTCTCTAGAGGCATGCAAAGCCAGTGATTTCAATGGTTGTCTGTCAATACTTGTTTGTGTCCTATACATCCAAGGGTCCAAAAAATACTGAAATTTCCCCCAAATATGACTTAATAATCTTAACATGATAAACTTACAATTGTTCAGCCAAAGTCCACCCAGAGGGATCTGAGTCCTTAATACGGCCATAATAGTACCCCACCACCCAAATACCAAACTCAGTGTCAGTCACGACTTATGCTCATCTACCATTCCTGTCCCTCTTGTGCAGCTTAATACTCAACCTGAAGGAAACGTGTATATATACCCCTACCTTTCTCTTAGCTGATTTTGCACAGCTATAAAGTATTTCTCCATTCCATCACTTTTTCGCGTAGGGTAAAAGAAACTTTAGCTTCCTTTCTTGCAGGAAAGCTACTGTAATACTGTCATCAGAGACATCACGGTTTTTGCTTTTATGAAAGCTTTTAGGATCTTCACATTCAGTGTGTCCACCCATACCAAACATCCACACCTTGGGCAGCACTCCTGACTTCTCTGTTCCATTTTTCACCTTGGCCATATGAATGACTTAACAACTCAACCATTGAAAGCTACTTAGTTCTGAGTAGAAAAAAGAGCAGCAAAAAAAAAAAAAAAAATATATATATATATATATATATATATATATATATATATAAAGCCGTGGTTATGCACTAATTATAACGTAGGCTTATTAAAGAGAGTGTATGAAGGGATAGTACACACTGGCTTGGATAAAATTGTAACTCTGACTGTACTACATAGTCCAAATGAAACATTTTCCTGCTTCTTCACAACATAAGATAGAAAGGCTATGCAGTATATCACAGCTGTTCTATACATTATTTATGTAACAAAAAAAGAGGAGGGCAGACCCCCACCACCCCACCAGTATTAAATCCATCACTTCAGGATTCACAGTGAGATCCACTGAGGGAGTAACTTTCAGAGGTGTGTTCAAACCATCCATCAACTCAATCTTAGTGTGTTTCGATTCAAAAGTTCATCACCCCCCCCCCCGATTTACTGGTTTTACTAAGTACACGGGGGTAGCTTTTCTTTCTTCTGCTGTGGTGACTTAGAAGATGTACTAAAGACAGGTCTGCCCCATCTCTTATTATCAGACTGTGTATCCCCAAACAACCTTATTACATCTCAAAAGATTTCTTAGGACTGGCATCATAGTCTAGTAGAAAAGCTTCCACATGGTTGGGTGCTGGAAAGGAGAATTGTTGGTTCTTTTTCCAATATCAATGTAGCAAGGTAGTTAAGTGAAACACTGAATTCAAGCTCCAACTAATTTCTTCCAGTACAGCTCTTTTTGAGTGTGAACTTTTAACTCCCGGTGAGTCTTTAAAAAAATTATCACCTTACAGTTCAAACAAATGTTCACATCTCTGGAACCATAGGTGTTACAAGAAAACTTTAAATGACAAACAATTCAGGATAAATTAATCTTTACTTAGTGGCATTCATTCAGTTTGATGCTTTTAACTGGATTTTAAAAGCCAAAATAAAGGCAGTGAATATTAATTTTGTAAATTTGTATAAACAGCTTATGATGTCTAAGTAACCATTGAGATAAGACAGATACTGCCAGCAGGATTTTCTTTATACAACTGTGAGCTTTCATATGAGACTATGCAGTTCTGTCTGAGTTACCTGCATATTGAGATATTTAGAGAAATATGAAAATTATTACAATACAAATAAACAGTATACAAATAATATTCAGTATCTTTTTATCTTCATTAAACAGAGGTCAGATATCAATACAGTTGTGCTTGCCACCATGTATGCTTTAAGATGAGACCTTCTGATACCTTGTATGTAGCATGGTTTTGGAATTATTAATGCAAATAAGAAGAAGCAATATCTGACACCTAGATATGTCAGTAGGAGGTAACTGCAGAAACACCTGGAGGTGCACTCGTCCATAATGAATAAAAAAACCATAACCCATTGCCTTCCTTTTAGGAAACAAGGCAGGGTTGTAATCAGGCACTGTACAGATAGCATGCAAAGCCGACTTCAAATTAGTAGACTGTTCCCTAGCCAGATTTAACATTTATTACCTATCATTATAGCTGAGATATTAGAAAATAAAATGTGTAGAACGCATTGAGATGGGATGTTTGGCAATAATCCTGTGTGCATGATCAATAATGGGGGAGGATCCACCTTTAGCAATACACATAGTTCCCTCCTACTAAAACTTAAAGAATCTATACATTTGACATGCTCAGGTAATTCAAGCACCATGAGACTGTTATACCTATTTTCCAAATCACCCATCTTTGCTGGCAATTGGTAGACATGGGCCCTTAATTCCAGGATCTCTTTAGCACTGCCAGCACCATATCTTTTCCTGTTGGCCTGTTAAGATGTCATTGAGCTAATCCAATGATTTTTCATGTGCCCTCATAACCTTCTTTATTGTGGTGATATCTCCGGCTGTAGCAGACATTATTTTGGCAAGCATATCCAGTCACTGCTTGATCTGAATGATATTAACTTCAGTGCTGCTCATGGTAGCCACCATGTTAAATTTAAGAGCATTTAAAGTCCAATCCAGGTTTCAAGTTCACCTAGTATTTTGTTTTGAATTTATGTTTCTAGAGCAATTTTCTGGTTTTCATGTTTTTACAGTCATTTATTTGTAACATGATATTGTATACAAGTTTTTCTTCTAACTTGTTTTTTTTACTTTAATTTTTTTATGTATGAATTTAGTGGGGCAAGTCTTTTGGAAACATTATGGGCAGGATTCACGAAGGCTTGCACGG
The DNA here is from genome assembly GCF_019279795.1 of Protopterus annectens. Taxonomy (NCBI): domain Eukaryota; kingdom Metazoa; phylum Chordata; order Ceratodontiformes; family Protopteridae; genus Protopterus; species Protopterus annectens. The sequence continues at coordinate 1,084,500,513 of NC_056729.1, forward strand.
AGTGTAATAGACGTGTAACACTCCATGCAAGCCTCGCGATCCAGGAACAGCCCGAAACTCTGTGTAAGAGACCAGATAAAACGTCTCTTACACGGACTGGGCATGGATATGCTAAATACCTCACTTGCAGCCGAAAGGTATGCAAATGAGGTAAATTAGCGATTCACGAAGCAGAAACCAGCCCGTGTAAGAGTCGTTTTAGCTGCAGAAATGTACTCAGTTGACAACTGAGTATGTTTCTGCAGAAATAACAACGGAGCCATGTCAGGTCCAAATAAAGGGTGCATATGTGTCAGGCAGCATGCCAATGGCCAAATATGTAGCCATTGGTAAGGTAACCCGATGCAAAAAATATATATATAAAAAAACGCAGCGCAGCCCCGCGCAAACGGGCTGCACTGTATACAACATAAAAATGAAGGTTATAAACCCACAAATGTGGGTGTTATGCAATACATGGAATGACAATGCAGGGACCAGCAGACCAAAAACAACATGGCCACCGTGTAGTGGTTGCTAAGGGGGGAAGCTGAGTCTAAGACATGTAACTAAGCATTAGTAGGCAATCTCATGTAAATGAGGGTTAGGATACTGAATCCCCTAGTCACATAGCAAATGAGCACAGTCTGAGTAGTGTAAGAGATACATAAGGGGGAGGAATAGAGTAGGAGATAGGTGACATCACAGGGGGGAATGGTAGAAAGATATGCAGTTCATTGGAGGTCAGTGTAACATGACAGATGACAGACACAGATTAGGGAAAGAGGATTGCCACAAGATAAGCATGGGAAAGTCAAGAAATGGAAGGTGTACACTGTTACTTACACCAAAGTTTCTTGCTGGGTGTGCATGCACACATGTGCGCACTATGAAGCACGAGTAGGGCAGTGTGTGCGCGTGTAAGGCAGACTGAGTATGTGGGAGTGTGGTGGTAGATGTTTAACACTGTTTGTGCTGGTGTGCGCATGTGTAGGGCAGACTGAGCATGTGGGAGCCTGTTGGCAGACTTATAAGACTGTTTGCACTGGTGTGCGTGCGTTTTACCTCAAATAGGCAGATCCTAAACCATGTAAGCATGTGTGCGTGCATGTAAGCCACTGTGAGCGTGTTTCTGCTGGTATGCATGCTGCTCCCCCCTGAGGAATCAGAAAGGAAAAAGGAAGCAACAGAATTAGTAGGAAGCTAGCAGGGAATACTGCTGGAACTAGCAGGTGAAAACAGTTAGAAGTAGGCAATTACACAGGCAGAATAGTGGCCCAGCCCAGCACTTAAAACTCTGCAAACAGCAGTGCAGGATGTTTCTCTCAAGAGACACTGCAAGACAGGAGTAAGCTATTAGAAGTGAAAACTGAAAAAGCTGAACTCAGAGCAGAAATGTTAGGGGCTGCCATAGCTGTCATAATGAGACATAGGTGACTTGCTGAGGGTGGTGACAATGCAGGTGGTGCCAGACAACCCACAGTGAGGAGACGGAGAAGAGTGCACAGGCCCAGGGTCACCTACCACGGGTTACATGAGCTGGAGATAGTAGAGTGCTATAGAGTGGACAGAGAGCTCCTGCAGCAAATAATTGAACTGTGCAGGCCACCCCTCACACACAGAACCAACAGAGGGGAACCCATCCCAGTGGAAACCAAGGTATGTGTTGGCCTAAGAATACTAGCAACAGGTACCTTCCAAAGACCAACTGGTGATATGATGGGGATATCACAGGCATCATCCTCCATGCTACTGCACCAGTTCCTGGATGCCATGTCAGCACATGTCGGTGATCATGTATATTTCCCCAATGCCCATGAGGTATTGGCCAGCAATATGCATCTCTTCCAGCAAATAGCGGAAAACCCTGAGGTAGTGGGTGCAATAGACTGCACGCACATACGCATCAAAGCACCAGCCGGTAAGCGGGGGTAGGGCCTACATTAACTGCAAGGGCTTCCCCTCCATCAACTGCCAGGTCATGTGTGATGCCCAGGGCATAATAATGAATGTGTGTGCTGGCTGCCTTGGGAGCTACCATGATTCCCACATCTGGCATTTGACGCAGCTGTACCAGACATTTGCCAGTGGGGACATCCCATACGGACACCTAGTGGGGGATGCAGGCTATGCACTGGAGCCGTGGCTGATGACACCCATCAGAAACGCACACACACCTGAACAGGAACACCATAATGAGGCACACGCACAAACACTTAATGTAATAGAGCATGTGTTTGGGCTACTCAAGTCACGGTTCCAGTGTCTGGACACATCTGGTGGAGCCTTGCAGTACACACCAACTACATGTACCCAAATTGTCATGGTATGTGCTATGCTACATAATATGATCTTGTGAAAACAGCTGCAGCAGGACCAGCATAGGGCTGGGTCAAACAGCCCCCCACCATTGCCAAGGCCATCACAGGCAGAGCGTGACTCGGAGGTGGAACAACCTGAGCCTGCCCCAGTAGGCAGAAGGAGGCATGCCCAGTATGCCCTGGCCTTGGCAAAGAGGCAACGCATAGCACATACACTGGTTCAGTAGGAACCCTGGGAATGATACCCCCTCTGACTCACTCAAATAATAACAGGGATGCCTAAAATTACATGACCTGCTCACAAACATGTATAGGGAGTGTAATATGCGCATCCGACAGAGGCAGCCCTGCAGCACCACCTGAAGCATGAATGCCATGTGTTAAATAATGTAACACCATGTACTATATGCACACCTGAGGACCCTAACTAACATCCACCCTCACCAAGCATGAAGCCACAAAATGACGATGGGATGATCAATCGCAATAACTGGTTGAAGTAATGCAGTTAATCAAAGGGGAGCCAATGTGTTTCAGCCTGGGAAGACATGCAGAGCATGACATGATGCACCACCTGCTAGGGGTGGCGTGCACCTATCAGTCCAGGCCCCATGGATACTGGCAAAGGCTGTCAGTACCGACAGCATGTCCTGAATAGGTAAGTCTCAAAACACAAACCCACCTTCATAGGTACCACAAGGGATAGGAACCTAGATGTAACGCTACCCAATGCCAGAAGTCTAAACAGCAAGATGCGTGCAGTGTAAATGCACACAGTATGGAGAATGTTGATATCAGTCCTGTAATAGAAAACTGGGTCAAGGCTCACATCAGCACCCTAACACTACCAGGTTACACCTCATACTGTGCTGTACAGCCGCAAAACATGGAACAAGCTACAAAAGGAGGGTGACTAGCAAATAATGTCAAGGATAACCACACCCCCATGTTGGTACCACAACAAGAAGCAGCATGGATTAGCCATGGTCCAATACCAATGGCTAAAACCGCCTCCTAGTATATTGCCTGCTGCAGACTACTGTCCTAATGCCAGGAACTGCACGTGGCCTATGTTGGAATACATGAATATATCAAACCCCCCAAACCACATTATATTGCATGACTGAAAATACCCAGACATACAATGGGAGCATTATACTAGCACCAGCACAGTAGGAGAAAAGTTCCCAGAATCCATAAACCAAAATGCCCAGGAACAACGTACCACTCCCACAAGTGGAGTAAGCTTACTGGATGTGATAATCAGCAACATGTGTACTGGATGGCAAGATGAGAAGTGTATCCCTCACTGGTAAGACTAGACCATAGAGTAATCACACTGGATATACATATCCTGACTACAGTCCCTGGCCAGAAAACCACAGTGAAAAACATGTGTAAAGCATAGGTTGCACCCCTCCAAACCGATGTGGAATCCACGAAAGGCCCTGTGCAAGTGCAGAATATGGGACACACCGCAGAACATGTTATACAGGCATTCCATGAACACAGCCAGGAATGCTTGGAGTATGCAATCACAAATAACAACAAGACACAATGCCATACAGGCAGGCATCTGGCATGCTGGACTCCAGCCATTACCAAACCATGCAAGAGAATGAGAAAGCTACTACATGATAGAGCAAACATAAAAAGGGAAGTAATCACTGATCAGTAGTATGGCAATAAAATATGTCCACACACAATCCACTAAGGCCAGCCACAGCAAGTAGAATCTGTGAATCCAGAGGCAATGTGACACCTGCCCCAAGTACACAGACAACCCACAACTCCCCCCAATAAATACAAATATATGTGAGAGATGCAACCATTTATCCAAACCGGAGGCTGAGCTCCCCCAACTCAGTACTGTCAAAACCAGTCAGGAGGAGAATGTAACCACATACACCACAAACCCAGTCCCACATAGACCTATCACAACTGTAAACCAAACACATAAACACAGAAAAACATTCCCGGAGGCCCTAATTACAAACACACCACACCAACAGAAGCCTCCAAAGCAGATCCCAAGCAACCACAACCTCCAAATATAGCACATGCAACACATAGTACACAAAGCTGGTGTGCCAAACAGTTACAGGCCAGAAGGAGAAACAACATGCCTGACACAGTTGTAATAGGTGCCTGTATAGGCAGACACACTGCTGTCCCACTCACCAGACTGAACAAGGGAAAGGGTACCATAAGCTGCCTGTAGGCTGCTACAATATGCCACATAACACAAGTATGCAGGTCACCCCAAAGCAAGCAGAAATATGATGCACTCATTGTCCATGCTGGTGTGAATGACCTGAGATGTACCTCCCTGGACTACATGAAAAGAGACATGGATGAGCTCTCTGAGTATGTACCCCAGGCCAGTATGACACTGGCCATTTGCAGCATCCAACCCTCACCAAGAATGATGCCACAGTACAAACACAGAATGATCAGCTTTAACAGGTGGCACAGTTACAGCTGTCAGTCCAAGAGGGTCTAATGTCTGTCTGCTTGAGATGTCATGCATGACAAGCCATGCTGCTCTTCCAGGGATGGCTTGCACCTGTTACCCCTGGGTGTCTGGATACTGGATAAGGCCTTTGCCACCTCCATAGAGCTGTACGTAGGCAAGGCCAAAAAGACTAACCCACCACCCTAGAAAACATAAGTGGTAAGAAACATAAGGGTAATGCTGACCAATGCCAGATGTGTAAACTGCAATATGCATGCCCTGAGGCACTTCCCAGTATGGAGAACATCGATGTCTGTGCAGTGACAGAAGCCTGCTGCAAGCCTACTGATAGCACACCAGCACTACCAGGTTATACCACATATCATGCGTTATGGCCCCAACACCTGGACCAAAACATCAAAGGAGGGGGAGTATCCATATGCAGCACAGACACCCATATGGCCAGGTAACTGACAATGCACGAAGCAGCAGAGACCACCCATGTGCACCTAAGTGTAGTCAAAACTGCTGTACAGTCTGTAGCATGCGACAGACCACACTCTCACACACAAGAACCCCACCCAGACATCTTGAAGACACTGGACAGTATGAATGTCCCACCAAATACCAGACAAGGTACTCACAAATTACCACATAGGTGGTAAACCATTATGTATGCAAGGAGTAATCAGGGACCTAGGGACACAAGTCGACAGTAACCTGTCATGTGACACTCACAATGTCAATGTGGCTAGGAAGACTGTCTATATTGGACACCATATCATGAAAGGATTCACATCTACATCAACAGAGGTTACTGTGCCCCTGTACTGTACCCTTATCAGACCCATAATCTAGTACAATGACTCATATGGGATGTACCGTACCTGACACCTGCAGCTGTTCGGAAGACCTCAAAGGTACCCCACCAAGAGGATAAAGGGTGTCAAATATATGTCATATGCTGCCTGGCTGTAGACACCCCAGCTGAATGCAGTCACAGACTGCCTACACAGAGGCATTGTATGTCTGTTGTACAAGGCCATGTCCAGCACAGGAGTAAAGGACATGCTCCTCCACAGGAAATCAAAGCCATTGGAGCTGTGAGAGTGATAGATGTCAGCCTCAACACATAATGAAATAGGATGTGCTGGAGGGACATATACATAACCCAGAGGCTCCCCACACCCAGAAACAGGATCCCAATCCATGTTAGGCAGAGCTGCTCACTGACACCCCTCAACAGGAATATTGCCAAGTGGATGGATGATCGTACATGTACACTGGGGTTCTTCACTGTGTCACGTCCAGACAGAGGCACAGTAAAGAAAATCATAAATGGCCATAATAGTCACATAGCAAGGCGGCGAAGACACACACACTCTGGCTTGGCTTACTAATGCCCTAGGGTGGATAGCCTAGTATGAACCCATGAACCTATGAAGATACAAATTGTACAGGACACTAAGGATAATCACAAGGCTTACTTAACTGATGGTAGGAACCATGTTGGGAATTCACAGATATGCTCTGAATCACAGAGATATTACAAACAATATACCAAACACACACACATATTGCCAACATACAACCTGACAGGTTCAGTGCAAACCACCCCCCCAGAATGCAAAATATCTATCCCAGCAGACTGCTGGTCCCCTGACATTGCAGATGCTGAGGTAACAGCCATCATCTGCAAAGCAAAACACACAGCAGCAAAGGTATGTGATGGTGTCCTGGGCTGAGGCCAACATGGACTCCAAGAATAATGGAATGCAAAATCGCACTACTGCCCAATGTCAACCTTACCACAGGATATGTACCCAAAGAGCAGTGTACAACAACAGTGGTCCTTCACAACAAAGGTGTTGCCTGAATGGATACTGCAAACTACCACCCCAGGATCCTGACAAGCTTGGTCTGCACAGCTATGGAAAGGATCAGTATGTACCGCAGACATAAAGCTATCATGGACCTACTGACACCGGACCCTACACAGTGTGGCTGTCGTAACTGCAGATCCTGCCCCTAAACATGTTTGACCCATTTGAAACAGTCATTAAGGTCATTGATGAGGGCAATGTGGTCCACACAGCGCAGCTGAACCGTGCATATGCTTCCAGACAATACCGTACGAGTTCAGTATGGATATGTTCACCAGCTTAAATATATACCCCTATGTCAGTAGAGGGGTTGCAAACCAGACCAAGGACAGAACTGACATGGTCAGACATGCTGCATCCATGTCAGACTACAAAGCAGACATGAGTGGCATCCCACAAGGCTTGGTCCTGGGACCCCCCATTCCATATATATGTCCCATAGGTACAGGCCAACATGGAAGGACTGTGATTGAACATGTATGCAGAGGAGTACAAACAGCCCACCATATCCAACCCCCAGCTGACACAAGCAACCCACAAAAGGGCCACATAGAAACAGACAACTGGAGCCATAGCCATGTCAGCAAGCTAACTGCAGAACTGTGTATAGACAACCACCGTGGATATACAGTAAGTGCCCACAAATTACCACACAGGTGTTAACCCATTACGTACCTAACATGTAATGAGAGACCTGGGGACACAAGGTGATAGATATCCTGCATTGGACAAACATGTGGCTGTAGTGTTCGCAGAAACATACCATATACCCACCCAATCATGAAGGTTGTCAGCTGTAGATAAGGGGAGGTCACTGTGGCTCTGCTGTCATCCGTCATCAGAGTCACAATTGACTACAATAGCCCCTGTGGGATATACCTCAGCAGACACCTCCATCAACTGTAAAGTCCACAACTGTACCCCACCAGGAGTAGCAAAGAGCATGAACAATGCCATGTGTTGCCTGAGTAAACAAACTGCACCTCCACACACTGCCATACTGCCCACCCAGAGGCAAGCTGTGCCTGATGTCTGAAGCCATGTCCAAGCTGGAATCAATGAACATGCTGCACCTTGTACAATCTGAATGGCAGTGAGCTATGCACATGAGAGACATGAACCCCAGCACTGACATACATAGGACAAGCTGTACGGAATGATCCATAACACAGAAGGCACCCCCACTCTTGAGTAAACTCCCAGTACAGGTTAACCAGAGAGTCACCTATCGACACCCCTCAAGAGGAATCCCGATGAGTGGATGGGAGATGGTAGGTTAACCCTGGGTATCACTGTTATGTCAGAGGTAGACGGAGGCACAGTATACTAACCATGACATATGCCATGGCAAACTCCAGTTACAATGTGTGTCGAAGGACAAACACACTCTGTGACTAGCATCAGAAATGGCCTAGGGAACATTGCTAGTGTTTGCCAATGTCCACCTATGTTGTGGAATACACTACCAATGTTGGACAAGCCTGGTGTAGGTAGTCCATATCTGAACATAATGCAACATGGTCATATGTGCACAACTGGCCCCTACACAGTCTGTTGTGCTCACTATGAAGATGTCAAGCAGTGATAGGACTAAAGCCCAGGATACTGTCCACCACAGTGAAAGTACTGAACCAGTACACTATACGGTACTACAGTGTTAGGTCATTATGAAAGGATGTTGACAACTGTATGCAAAGTATCCCATGCAATCCCTGCAGGCACAGTATAATCCCTGTTGTGGCAGACATGAAGCAGTTGGCCAGTTAGTACACAACATGACACCCAACACACAACCATAAATGTGAGATATTGTTGAAGTTCACACACACCCAAATATGTGGTGGACTTCAGAGTTCAACATATGGAAAGCTCACACTTGGCATGCTCGCACACTTTGATAAATGAGGCATATGTCAGACAACATGCCACGGAAAGGCTGAACTTGGCATGCTCATACACTTTGGCCATATCTCCGTTTAGCAGTTGGCCACACATATCTGGTATTTGTACGTGTCATTCCAGGAACCAACCACAACACAGCAATCTGCCCAGTGCGCACAGTAAATGACTATAGAAACATAAGTGATATAGTGGATCACCCTAATATTCAAACATCTTCCACAGATGCACAAGTTGTTCATAGGAACAGGGAATGCTATGGCAATAAAGACCTGTAAACAGTCTAACAGCACAACAAATATTGTGCATCTGACAATTGAACATATAGGTGTAGAGGTCAATACTAGGCTTGTTGCCCTAGGGAATGACAGCTTAGCCAGAGTGTGCTTGGCATCTGCATCCCAAGTACAGTAGGCTACTGTGCCATTGTAAAGTAGGTCACATAAGGCAATGTGTGAGGCTAATGAGCTGTGCCTCTGTCAAGCAGGGGCACAGTGGAGATCGCAGGGTTTGAATGTGCTAAGCCACAGCCATGTTGTTGGTGTGTGCTGGAAGAGGGTTGCTGAGGACCTCTAACAGTAAGTGGGCATCAATAACAGACTGAGGGGAGCCCTATCTGCATTGTCTGGACAATTTCACTGTCAACACTGTGTTGTGATGATTATGTGGGAATGAAGTGTCATGCTGGTACTGTTCACAGATGTCCTCCCTCTGTGTGCTACAGCTCTGCAATGTATTAGCTCACTCTGTCTGTTGGACGGCTGATATATGGCTGGTGTACACCTGACAGGTGTCTTGTTGTGGAGCAGTCATGGGTATATGTGGGATAGCATGATCAATGCAAACCTTACACATGCTCATAGAATGCAATTGTCAAGGATTATGCAGAGTGGCCAGTATAGTCCCCCAGCATGGGTCCTTTGAAGTCATCCACCCCAGTCTTCACAAGTGTAGAGTCTGCTTGTGCTAAATACAGTTTGTTTGCAGTGACAACCTTGCCTGGGGGTGGGGATGGGATATGGATGTCCAGGGAAAGGTGGGTATGGTCAGATATCAACAATGGTGGTCTACCTCTGGTGTGGAACAGTGAGTACCCATGTTGCAGATGGACAGGTGCAATATGTATTCCCCCATGTGGCTGTGGTGAGTGGTTCTGCCATAGCACATGGACCCACAAATTGTAGTGGCTGTAGGGTAAAGTGATAGAGGCCTGAGTAGTTCCCACACACAATATGCCTGTACCTGATGTTAACAACTGGAATGGTGTATGTGAACACCTGCATATTCCAACACTGTTCCCAGGGAAGCAAAGTGTGTGTCCTGGATGTGGGAGTGGTGTTCTGGACTCGTTGTGTTGTATGTTACAGGTCCTGTGGTCATGAAGCATGGTATAGAACATAACCTGCAAGTGCGATGTGCATATCTGACCCTGACGTAGGTGGCTGCAAATGCATATATATGCTATCCCCCACCTGACAGGTAGTAGTAGATGTACATACCTCTGTAGAAATAAAGATGTCAGCACCCTATAAATACTGCAGGTGCAGACCAGATGCCCAGTAATTCGGTTAGCGCGCTCTGCTAATGCGTCACCCTCAAGTGTCATAATATCGGTAGGTAGGAGCTCGAACCATGCAAATGCTCAGTGTGTGTGTGTGTGTGTGTGTGTGTGTGTGTGTGTGTGTGTGTGTGTGTGTGTGTGTGTGTGTGTGGGTGAGCGGGGTTGATGTGTGTGCAAGTCTGTGTGAGGGAGATGTCCCTTTTGGCAACTGTGGAAGCACTCTACAGGATGCACATTCCCCTGTCTAAGCACGGATGATGTCAGCACCATATAAGTACAGCAGGAGAAGAGAAGCCTCCTAGTAATTTGAATAGCGTGCTTCGCTAATGCGTCTGTCACGAGTGTCCTAACATAGTTAGGTAGGGGTTTGAATCCTGCAAATGCCCAATGAGTGCGGAGAGGGAAGGGATTAGTGTGTGTGCAAGTCTGTGTGAGGGAGATGTCTCTGTTGGCAACTGTGAAAGCACTCTACAGGATGCACATTCCCCTCTCTAAGCACGGATGATGTCAGCACCCTATAAGTACAGCAGGAGAAAGGAAACCTCCCAGTAATTCAAATAGTGTGCTCTGCTAATGCGTCTGTCACGAGTGTCATAACATAGTTAGGTAGGGGTTTGAATCCTGCAACTGCCTAGTGTGTGTGGAAGGGTTTAGTGTGTGTGCAAGTTTGTGTGAAGGAGAGGTCCCTTTTGGCAACTGTGAAAGCACTCTACAGGATGCACATTCCCCTATCTAAGCACGGATGATGTCAGCACCCTATAAGTATAGCAGGAGAAAAGAAACCTCCCAGTAATTTGAATAGCACACTCTGCTAATGCATCTCTCTCAAGTGTCATAACATAATTAGGTAGGAGTTTGAAACCTGCAAATTGCAAGTGTGTGTGTTTGGATGTGGGGTGTTTGTGTGTGTGTGCAATTCTGTATGAAAGACATGTGCTTTTTTGCAATCAGGAGATCACACTACATGATGCACATTGCCCTTTCCAAACACTGATGATGTCAGCACCCTATACATACAGCTGGAGAAGGAACACCTACCACTAATCCGAATAGCGCACATTACTAAAGCGTCTATCTCAAGTGTCATAACATAATTAAGTAGGAGTTTGAAACCTGTAAATGGCAAGTGTGTTTGTTTGGATGTGGGGAGGTTGTGTGTGTGCAATTCTGTATGAAAAACATGTTCGTTTTGGCAATCAGGAGATCACACTACATGATGCACATTACCCTTTCCAAACACTGATGATGTCAGCACCCTATAAGTACAGCCGGAGAAGAGGAACCTCCTAGTAATCCGAATAGTGTGCTTTGCTAATGCATCTCTCTCATATGTCGTGACATAGTTAGGTAGGGGTATGAATCCAGCAAGTGTGTGTGTGTGGGGGTAGTAGGGTGTGTAATTGCAAGTGTGAGAGAACAGATCCTTTTGGCAAATACTACAATACACCAGATGCTGCATATTCCCCCAGTAAACACAGGGGATGTCATCACACTATCAGCACAGCCAAGCAGGGCTACTTGGCCAGAAATGCCAATAGTGCGCTCCACTACTGGGTCTATTACCATTGTCAGAGTACAGATAGGTATGTTTTGGAAACCCACAACTGCCACGTGTGGTTGTGTCACATATTATGACCTTGTGTGGGTCTTTGTGCATAACAATGCATGCCATTGCCTAAACCAGCAATGGCAATGCACACATGATGTATGTGTGTGACACATACACATAAATACCTGTGACCTGCAGTAGTTACCATGTCTGACACGTGCCTCGAGTGGATAAATGGTATTCGCAATGCATAACAATATGGCTGTGTCTTACTGTGCAGGGGCTGCACATGGTATGTGTCTATACAGTGTGGGTGTATATGGTAAAATACCTACAGCAGGGGATACACATCTGGTCTGGGCCATATAGTCTACATGTAGTCAATGTACAGGTGCTGCATGTTCCCACCTGTTGTGGGAGTGGTAACATGTTATTCCACTGCAATTCAGTGACCACATGCTGGGAACCTTTCAGCTAGTGTGTTGTAGCTACAGTAATGCTCACGCACAATGTTTGGCTGGATGCAGTCCAGCCATATAAAGACATTTCTTGAGACTGTCATATTGCCAGTGTTGTTATGGAGGATAGGTGGGTTTCCTGTGTATGGGAGGGTTGTGTGTGCCAGGCTATGAACCAGAAGGCAGTCTGACACACTGTTAGCTGCACATGAATAGGCCCTGATGCTTTGTGCTGTGCCAACAACCTGGAGGTGTGTGTATCTGTGGTGCCTTGGGATACCACCCCCCCTGTCCATGTGTGTTACATGTGTAGGGGACGACAGGCATGGTATGAGGTATAACCTGGCAGTGATGGGTTGCACCTGTGAGCCGTGAATCAGGACTCTGGTACTGCACAGACATTGCAGTTCACTGTGCTGAGGACAGTGTCCAGTGCATGCATCTTGCAGTGTACATTGCTGGTGTTGTGTAGCATCACTGTTAGTGTCCTATCCTGTGTGATACCCGGAGAGGTAGCTATGTAATCCGTGTCCTGCAGCAAAAGGCACTATGTGTGTATCAAGGGGCTTTGCCAATATACAATGGCTCATGGGTGACACATGCAAGCTGCCCCTCGCAAATCATTGTGGCTTCCCTAGCATGTAAGCACACATTGACAGCCAGTGGATACCCTATGAATGACATTGGAGATTGAGCAGAATGTAGACATAGAACACCCTTCCTACATATAGTGGTAGCATACCTGGTGAGGGTATGATGGCAACCAAGATCAGGCTCATACTGGCCCATGCCACATGCTGAGAGATCCCTTCTATGTTCCCTATCATGTAGTCCAGGGAGTTATGTCTCAGGTCATCCATAGTGGCATGGTCAATGACTGAGTCATATGTGTCCATGCCTCTGACTGACCTGTATGCATGTGTTTTGTGGTGGTGGACCATAGTGCCCCACAGGCATATCACTGTGACCTTCACCATGTACAGCCTGTTGAGCGGGACCCCACTGCAGCGGCCAAGAGAGGTACCTGACACATCTGTAGCAGGTGTGTTGTGTAGCCCTACAGGCTGTGCGTGTGTGGCACACGGGATGTGTGTGCTATGGGTGGCATGTGCTCTGCTCCTATGTAACGTATGCCTGTGTGCCAGCTGCAGAGGTGTGTGATGCTCAGGCAGGATGCTATTCTGAGTCTCCAAGTATGCCCCAGTGTGTTCAGATTGCTGTCAGTGTGGGTCTATGTCAGACTGGTATTGTAGTCACTGTAGTATGTCATGCCACCTGACAGGGTATGGCATTACTGGGTTCAGAGTGCTCAGTCCCCAGATTGCTATGTGGTGGCATCCCACACATGTGTTGTACATTCCTGGCCAGGGGTGAGGGTTGACTGCATACATGTGGCAGCTGTGACATTGCCACATGACTCACATAAACCACAACTGGACCATAGAGGTTATTCACAGGTTACCTTTGCACATGCTACCATAGTAGTGTGATTGCCATGGTGATTACCAACACATAGAGCCAATGGGGAACAACATACTGAAGGTGTGTATGTGTGGGTGTACTGCTACTGATTTCATAGCACTGGCATATATGACTGCACACATGGGTAGATGCCAGGTAAGACATGTGCAATGTGTCACAGGCAATGTACATGCGAACAGGACAGACAGTGACGTTCTGTCATGTGTAAACTTGACATACGTATAGTATGCTTTGCAGATGTCACTAGGAGTCAACAGAAGCACTGCAGCTCTGCATTGCAGGTGGAAGCAGTGTTCCAGGGAACCCCAAGCGAACATGCATGCAAACAAAGCTACAGTAAGCAGGGCTGGAAGTAGTCCATTGTACAACAAAGAAGGGGTAACACTAACAGTAGGTAACAGAGCAAATATGTTGGCACTATCAACATGTACCCAGGAATGCACAGCTCAGATGTCCATGGTAGAACTGATATTATGTCATAGTTAATTGTGATTTGGATTACATTGGTACTGCACACATATCAACATGCGGAAACATCCACATTGCATAGTCGTTGTGGGCAACTTGCCACCATTACTGTACATGGCCATCATTGCGTATCACTACTTGCATTAGCTTCCCCCCTGTGCTACCCATGTATGTGGCTATCTGTTGACATCCATACCACCGGTATGCAATAATGTGCAGCTGTTACATTTTGGTACATACTATGGGTGTAGATAACAATTCAGGACAGTCATACGGTTACTGCATCAGGCATGCTGGGATATACACACAGTCATATCAGCACACTGTACTGTTACCAACATGATACTACTAATACACTTTTATGTAGTCACCCTGTGCATCAGCAACATGTTTACCTGTTCCTGCACTGATGGAGATTGCAGGAGGTGGCACAGTTTCATCATATGCACAGGGTGTGAATTAGGTATGCCTGAGTCTGCCACTGATACCACCAATTGACATGTGTGTATGTGTGTTGGTGAGGGACAGCAGTACAGGGTGGGGCACTGTTGGTGCAGTGTGTGCATGTATGTGGTAGCCCTAGGTGTTAACATTATGCATGTTTGTATGCACGCACACAGTTCCAGCTTATGGCTGCCATACACAGGAGTTTGTGGACAGCCACAGACTGCACCTGGCAGGTCATACAGATCAGTGTCTGTGGGCACGGACACAGTACCTGTGCCTGGCAGGGGTGCTACGGACTGTATCCAGTGCTAAGCCAGACTGGGTACTGTCATCAGAAGCAGGAGTGTGTTGACTGGACACAGGTCCCTGTTGGGACTGTCCAGAGCCACGTGCACATGGTCTCCTGGGGCATTCCGATGACAGCACATACCCAGCATTGCTGGGGCTGCTGCTGGCACTATGGGGGCATCCATGGGCCTGTTGTCATCCGCACTGACTGCCAGCTGCTGCTGTTGCTGCATATGGCTGGCCCCGATGCCCACAACCACCCACCATTGCCTGGCTTATGGACATGTGGTTGTGGAACTGCTGTAATATGTCCCCACAATGTCTGTCTATGACATCGGTGAAATTAGGGATAGCATCCACGATGTCACGCATACTGTCAGTCATGGCTGTGTGACATGCTCTCAGCTCCCTCAGACCCTGTCTGGTGTACCTTTCCATATGCAACTGTGCCTGCATGACAGCCCGAAACATAGCTGAGGTCGACAGACCTACGTCTGTGGGCAGTGCGCCGGATGCTCCCACGAGAACCCATGGGCAACTGTCTGTGTGGTACCATCGCAGGACCCTGCCCATGACAGCTGTGTGGGGAAGCATGTGCCACAGATACCACATTACCCTGGTCAATGCCCACTGTATCCTGTCCATCACCTAGGGACAATGGTGACATAGGATTTACTGGTAGGATGACTGTGCGCAATGATGGGGTTGACAGCTGTGTACTGTCAATTGGCTGACCAATGGCAGACCATGACACACCTTCCTGTGCCATTACACAGATATCATCATTATCAGTACCTGTGGCACCCGTGGAGGAATTCCAGGTTCCCTGCTGCAGGACACCAGAGAGCAGCAGAAACTATGGGAGGAAGACAGGAAACACAGTTTACAGTGTCCACACAATGTTACCAGTGATGCACTTATGCACACATGCACACATGCACACTTGGACACATGCACACATGCACACATGCACATGCACACATGCACACGTGGACACACGCACACATGCACATGTGCACACCTGCACACATGCACACATGCACACATGGACACATGCATACATGCACACATGCACACATGCACACGTGGACACAGGCACACATGCACACATGCACACGTGGACACAGGCACACATGCACACATGCACACACACCCAGTATACACACAGAGCACTACTGAGTTACTCTAGTATTACTAGCACTATCAGGACTATTATAGATATTGTTAAAACACACTCACCAGCATGGATGGTCTGCCTTGCTGTAACACTGGAGGGACCTGCAGAAATTAGGAGATTAATGTCAGTGGGCACAACTGTGCCATTGATACTGCATATGATACAGTGCAGTAGTACACCAGTTGCCTTTCACACGTCAGCTGCTGATATTGCCAATATCACACCTGCACAATTACATACTATGCTGACAGCTACATACCACAGACACACCTTACACATGCATAAACTAACAGTGTACAGAACAGTCAAGTGTACATATGGCATATTACCTGCACACTCCATGTCATGATGCTGTGTGGATCCAGCCTCCATCATGATGCAGGTGTATTGCTGTTGCTGTTCTGGGGCTGGAGCCACAACACTTAGGAGTAGCCCCTCCAGTCTGGTGAGGGGGGGATGTGTGGCCACCCCACCTCCTGTGGCAACCTGTTGCCTGTGGATATCCGACGCATGCTGATGGACATTACTGATTAAATCACTGCAGTGATGTCGTACCTGCTCATATGTCCTATTATGCGTGCCAATGTCATTTACCCTACGGACAAGGTCTTGCCACAGTGCAGCCCTCTCCTGCTGATTCTGGCTGGTGCAGGAAAACAGTATGTCATAATCCCGCACCAGGCTGTGGTGTATCTCGTCATCTTCTGCTACAGAGTAGGTGAGATTACGCTGATGCGCCATGTCCCTGGAAGAGAACACAAACAGGATATCAGCAGACTGTGCCAGCAATATATGGCACACATACTATACATGATACTCAACTGTAGTGATATACTACAACTCCCATATGTAGCATGTGTGTGTCTCTTGGTGGATACACAAGTACATGGCCAGATATCAGTGCTCAGCCAACACCTGTGCAACAATACCTGCCACATTCCATACAACATAGTAGCATGCCCCATCGGTCAGCACACTGCGACAGGTCCAATGCACAACCTCACTCTGGGGGTTCATACTAAGGTACTGTATGTGGAACGCCATCCACTAGTGTGATCTGGACACAAGTTACTCGGCCTGGATATACATATCCCACCACCACCACCACCAGCACAGTAGACTACTTTGATATGTATGTGATTAGACAGTTATTCACTTGTTAGGACTGAGATGGTATCCATGCAGCCCACTGGGCCAGTGGAAGCCACAACCCACACTGCTGACCCCTTTGCGAATGCTTCCCACGGACATCCCAAAGATTGCATGGAATATGCACACACATTTCTAACCCAGACCCTATGCACAAAGGTTAGGCATCCTGTCCGGTGGACCCCAGCCAAAGGCAGATTGTATAACGATAGAAGGAGGGTACTGCAGGACAGAGCAGATTCACATTAAGGGAAGTCATCTGTGGTCAGCACTGGTAATAAGCTACGGTCTCTCATAACAACATCCACGGCCTACTCTGGGAGGGAAATGGCCATGAACACTATAGATAACCACAAGGCCTTCTTCAGTTATGTTACACATATGGACCAAACACCTCAGATATGCTCTGAGTTAATACACACCTACTTAACATTCACCGAACACACAGATATTGGCAACATTCTTGCAGACAGGTTCGGTGCACGTATTCCCCCTCCTTCTCCCCCACACTTAGGAATATTATCACAGCTGAATGTAACCTCCCTATCATCTCACATGTCCAGGTGAGGGCCGCCCTCAGCAAAGCAGAACACACAGCATCAATGTGACCTGATGGTATCCCTGGATGTGTGCTACGTGAACTCCAAGAGGACATACAACCGCATATAAGACTGATATTTAACCTTGGCCATACTACAGGATATGTACCTGAACACTGGCATACAGTAACAGTGGTCCCACTCCACTAAGGAGGCACCTCTACTGACCCTGGGAACTACCGCACCATAAGCTTAACCAGCCTAGTCTGCAAAGCTATGGAATGATTCAGTATGGGACGGATATACAGCGATATTGGGTACCTGCAGACACTTGTTCCCGGCCAGTTTGCCTTTGTGATGGGCTGATCCTGCCTTTTGAACCTGGTTGACCTTTCAAAACAGTCACTACAGCCATTGATGAGGGCAACACAATCCATACAGCCTACCTGGACTTGCCTAAGGCCTTCAACACAGTACTCCACTCAGGCATCATAGACAAGCTCATTAGCTTACATGTTACTACATATGTCACATGATGGGTTGCACACTGGTTGACATACAGAATCCATAATATCGATATTGTAGAAGCCATGTCAGACTCAATGCCAGTCACATGTGGTATCCCACAGGCCTCTGTCCTAGGACCCTCTTGTTTGGCATTTATTTTTCAGATGTAAAAGCAAACATGTGCGGGTTGTGGATGACAAAGTTCCCAGATGACTGCTAACTAAGCGCCATAGTCGTTACACCAGCTGACACACACATCCTACAGACAGGCCTCACTGCAATGGAAAACTGCTGCCAGGATCATGGCCTAACACTGAATGACATGTAATGTATAGTCATCCCCTTTTGGTGGACCTATGTGCACACAACATATCACATGGACATTCCTATAGATACAGACCTATGACACATATGGAGGGTTCACAGTATGTAGACTATTAACCTGTTACTTTACATTACCTGTGTTTGTTGCAGCTGGTTGTGTTACTGCTACTACTGCTTCCTGCTGCTGCTGGCATGGCTTGGTACTGTCACTGCTGACAGCTTCAACTCAGTGTGTGTACCGTGTGTTGTTGTTTGTGTTGTTTTCTCTCTCTGTCTCTCTCTTTCTCTCTCTCTCTCTCCCTCACTCTCTGTCTGCCTCCAGACAGTGCAATGAACGTATTGCATGTGTGGAGTGTGAGTACAGGATGCTTTTGTAGGTATCTGCACAAGTCCATGTGATGGCCTCTGCACCAATTGTAAGCCAGCATTTGCTAATTGCATGCAGCCAGTTGTGTACTGATTGCAGTTCTCACTGTGATTTCAGGACAGTGCTATAAAAGGGTATGTGAGATAGGCGTTGCCCTTTCAGATTGTAAGGTGGGGACCATGCTGGTATGCTGTGGACACTGTTCTGTGAGTGTAAAGGTTAGTATCTCTCTCATGATTCAGGCTGTGTTGTAGATTCACATTTCTCCATTCCTCTCTCCTGTTTCCTGTAGTAAGTGTGTATGCACACTGACACCTACAACTATATATATATATATATATATATATATATATATATATATATATATATATATATATATGTAAATATACATACATTTATATATGTACATTAACTGACATTATTACCTACTAGCTATCAACTAGCATGGCTGTTTCTGTTCACACACTACTATTATGGAAATTCACTAGTTCTGACAGTAAGTATGAATGACATGCTTTGTGTACTACACATCCTATATTCCCTTTACATTCATTCCTACTATTACATGATATATTTATTTTAGCACAATACTCTTGTATAAGAGTCATGGCTTAGTGGTAGGTCATGTAGAATACTGTTTCCAAGGTCCTGGGTTCAGGACTGACAGCGGGATTTTATTTTGCTTTTGAACTGACTACAGGACCTGTCAATCAGAGTGACAAAGGCACTTTTAAGCAGTTGTAACCGGGTTAGCGCTGGTTTGCATGGAGCTCCCGCATGCGCACTGGCGTTCAGCTCCACGCACACCCGCTTACAACTGCTTAACAGTGCTTACTCTGGCGCACACCCGCGCTATTTTCTTTGAAAGAAATGAAAATGGGGAGACAGGAAAGTGGTGAAAAAGGGGTCACAAAGAGGATAAGACAGTAGGGAAACAAGCTTGGGTTTTGCAGGAGGGATGTAGGTAAGGCCCATAGCTGCCCATTTATTCATCAGCAACAGCTGTGCATATGTATGTAATTTGGTGTGACATTTGAAACCTTTCACCCCTGAGAGAGGTGTCAGGACAACAATAATACTTGTTGTACAGCCAATTGTAATTGATAGTTTCCATGTCCAGCAGACATGTGTGCGGAATGGGCAGCTATGTATGGGGCGTAATTTTTTTGTGGGTACAGAGTGCCTTTTTTTTTTTTTTTTCAGGTGAGAGTGGTATGTCAGGTGAAGGAAATCTGTATAGCTGGGAAAGTAGGTTGGGTAGGTCAACAGACAAGACAAACAAGACGCATACAGGGGCGGTGTATGACACGTGTGGGGGGGGTTACACAATTGACGGGGATGGATGTTTGGATATCCAGAGCCCATGAGCCCACAGATGGCAACAGTGGAACTGATATCCCCACCCATGGGCAGTTGCCACTGTTCCTTCACTGCCCAGGATGGGGCTGTGCTGGGGGCTGTGTAGGCCGGGCAACAGGCATGCCAGTAAGTTGTGCCACCTGTGCCTCAAGCTGGCGTAGGGGCCCAAGAACAGAGTCCCAGATCTCCCTACGCACCACAGTCCGGACGCTATGGAGGGTGAGTGGTGGTTCTCCTCCAGCCACACTTGCAGAGGGGGGATGGGCCCCATCCCCTGCAGCGCTTCCACCCACAGGTGGCACAGGGCCACTGGAGGAGGGTCCAGACTGGGCACTAGTGCCAGGTGCACTCGCCAGCTGAGGTGGGAGAGGTGGGTCCGCTGGAACCCGCCTTCCCTGTCGTCCTATGTTTTGCATTATGTCATGACAGTTTGGGTTAGTAATATACAATACCATTCACAATTAGTTGTAACAGCATGCATTAGTATTCCCATTAACCAAACACCCAGATATTCACACCATTGAACAGCAAGCATAACGCATGCATAATTTGAACAGCAATACATAGTCCAACAACATGCAGGGTTGATTGATGGCAACATGCCATCAGGTTTGGATGTATGAACAGGGCAGATGCATCAACGGACATGCAAATATTTATGACCCAACAGGACAAATGTCCAGGGGTGTTAATTGTGATTGCACATACCATTTTCACATGGAATGGGTTATATGTGGTTATAGGGTGGGGTGAAGAAAATAATATTAACAACTTCGAATACCAATACATATGCTGTACATTTCTAATAGCTGCAGATATATACACACTACTGTTCTAACTACAGTTTCCTATATGATAGCTATTTCAATTTGGTGATAGGACTGTTACTGCTGCATCAATATACATTTTATTGTTCTTCATACACATTCATATCTGGCTTTGTTCAGCTACATCATCCTGCTACATTTGCTTTATATAGCTATCGATAACTGTGGATGTTTGGTATTTCAGACAATCATACTATATGCATATTGCAGACTGAGAGCAACATATCCAGATTTTGGGATACACAGTCCAGCTGCAGCAACACTTTGAAGACATTTTGCTGTTTGGTTCTGCTTGTCACATTCATTTCATTCTGTACAGACTGCAGTATACTTTATTCAGGGGTTATTACTACTTTATTGGTGGATTCATAACTCTTTCTCACACTCTCTCACTTGTTTTCATTTTGCTATTCAGGATGGTACTTACTTCTAGGCTTTATTGACATGTTTTACCTGTAGTTGTTACAATCCTTTCCAGCAGTCTCACTTCTGTCATGTTTCAGTATTTCAACAGGGGTATATTTCACACATGTGTTTTCTCATCTTCTGCAGATGTATTTTTCAGCCTGCTGCAGGTTGTGTACTATTATATTACAGGTGGGGCATCTTTACTTCAGACTTTATTTCAGACATTTTCATTTTTCTGTTTGGATTACAGACTGCAACACACTTTTGTAATCAAGCAATACTTGCAAACACTCTTACACTGTTACTTGCACATTTTATTACTTAGAGACTACGCTGCACTCTTTTCCTAACTGTCATACTTTTATATTTCTTTACAGTTACTGGGAGAGGATTACTGACCCGCCTGGTGGCGCAACCGCACCAGCCTATCGCCATAGGCTCTGCGGTTCGCAGAACAAACACCTGCAGCTGTAATATAAATTAAGTAATATTGGAATACACATCTCCATAATATCAGCTAGTTTAATTTCTTACATACATAATTAAATGTAACTTACTCAGTAGTGGGGCGTTGGACATTTGCCGGGCCTCCTGGATCCAAAGGTTCAATTGGTCCTGCTTGCATCTTTTCAGGTCCGCATGGTGGTGACGGACCTGCTCACCAGTCCTTGGAATCCCTGTGGCACTGGTGAGATCATGAGCCAACCGGTCCCACGCCTCAGCCCTATATGCTCCCCACAGGACCTGGCCCTGCATGAGTTGGGCCTCATGATTGTGGACTAGGAGCCAGACCATGTATCTGGACTCCTCAACGCCCCACCTCTGTGCTCGAAAGCAACTACCCTCACCTACTCCTGACATTCTGGCTGCAAGTGAGTTCTACAATCGTTTATGCTGTGTATTCCAGCCTATGGGGCTTATATATGCCGTTTTTCCCACACATATCTGTGATTGGCCATTTTGGAATTGTATCAGCTTCACAGAACCTGCTTTGTCATGCTCCACTTTGTATTAATTCCTATATATTTGCTATTACTGCATTTCTAGGTTCTGCTGTCATGGCTTAGTGGTTCAGTTCCTTGACTATGGTGCATAGTATCCTGGGTTCAAACTTGGCAACTGCTTTTTATTTTTTATGACTGTCTAGACAGGCTAGGGGGTGTGTCTGTGTAAAGGCAGTTTTGATACAGCTTGCTCAACGTTGCCCGTCGGTTAGCTTGTTGGCAAGATGCACAGCTCCGCGCAAACGGAGTATACTGGTTTACGCTTCATTTGGCTGTTAGCATGCATATTACACTCAGCTCAGCTAGGGGCACACAGTTTCAGTGTGTTAAACCACTGCTCACCTACGGGCACTCATTTTACACCTGTTAAACCACTGCTCACCTATGGGCAGATGCACTCACCTTGTTAAACTGTAGCTCAGCTATAGGCACTTCTCACATTTTTTATTGTTTTGTTATCTCACATTTCTTCAAAATAAATGGACTATTTCATTACATTTTACATAAAATATGATTTTATATGTGTACATATTTGTCAGGGACTTGTTTCGTGCTTATTTTACTAAAAATATATATTGATGTTGTGGGGGCTCGAACCATGGATGCCTGCTCTTCAGCTGATGTCTCTACCACTACGCTATTTCTTTTTGGCTTACTTTGCATATTTAGTTCTTAAATGCTTTTCCACTGACTGCTAACTGTGGCTGAGCTACGGGCACACCCGCGCAAACGAGCGCACTCACGGGCAAACATCTTTACGATTTAAAAAATATATAACATGTTCATTTATATATTTTATGTTCATAGTCTGTGGGGGCATGTGTTGTGTTGTGTTTATTCACATTTCCATGGCCTCTGTCATAGGTGTTTGGGCACTTTTACTCTTCTGGGGGCATGTCCGCTTGCAGGGCTCGGCCTACGGACACGCCCCCTACTGTCTTCCACGGACCGTGTTAGCCTTAGGTGTGATTCAGCATGCCCTCATGCATATGCATGACATGCTGATGTCACACCGTTTAACTGCAGCCTCCGTGTAAGCCATATATCCCTTACACGGAGGCTTCATGAATCCTGCCCACTATGTTCATGGTGTTCCATATAACTGGTATTATTTTACCTAGTGGACAAATTATGTAGTCCTGCAACAGACCGTGCTGACATGTTGCAGTACTAATTTCAGTGTACTACTTTAAGTAAACTCTCGTGTAATTATGTCTATGATTGGTCAGGATGACCCGCTGGTTTTTGAATGTGGTTTTAAAACGAGTGTTGCATTCTCAGTTTTTTACTTCTGAAGAAGTTTGCATATCTAACAAACGAAAAGTGCTTCAAGTTAAAAGTTAAATAAAACCTTGGTGTTTTACTCAGCTGCTGTTGTGACCGTTTTTTTGGTATTTTACTTGTTCGGCCGTTTGTGTTTCCAAATTTAAGAACCCACAGGGTCAGAGCAACTGCCAAATCCATCATCTTAGACTTCAAGATTATCTTTATTATTATTATTATTATTATTATTATTATTATTATTAATAATAATAATAATATAAGTATATTATATTAATATAATTATGATTGGGATTATTATTATTAAGATTATCAGGATATCTATGTAATAATTAACAGTAAAAACTATACAAAAGTATTAAACGAAAGTTAAGCATAAAAATACTGATGAATGTGCACTTAAAGACAGCTTGTAGGGAAATTATCTCAGTTTTAGAGCAGCCACACCATGTACATGCACAGGCACTCCCCTCCCAAAAACTCTCAATGCATCTTTAGTTTTGCTTTTGCTATAATTATATTGAACCATATTAGGGAGTCAATCAGTGTGAGTTCTAATGACATGTGTAAAGTACTTTGTGAATATTTAGTTTTGACTGTATAGGACTAGATGAATTCTATATGAAGTTGGTACCCAATTTTGAATCTTAACCAGTTACATTTGTGTAAAGTGTTGTGGATTTACCAGTGAAATAAGCAATAATAAAGAAGGTGTAGGCTGGCTATTATTCTGGATTTGGTTAGAAGGTTAGTAATGACTCTGTGGCTCAAGAGTGCCCTAGTGGTAACAACATTCAATTTGGTCTGGATAGGAGATCATTTGCAATAACTTACGGAATGAACTTGTGGTTAACCATCCAGTGGTTGAGAATGTCTTTATTGGTCATCAGCAAAGTTCTTTGTTTGATGTGCAGAAAAGGTCTACTCTAAACGTAGGGAAGGCACTGGGTAAGAAACCTATAGTGCTGATAGGTATTGTTGATTATACAATGGATTTTTAGGTCCTTGGCTTGGATCTCTGTGAGACTTTTTTTCTGAGAAGGTAGAGATTCCCAAAATCACAGGGTATTCCATCGTGTGAAATGCTATACACAGGTAGTCAGTCAACAACCTTTTTAAAGGAAATTGATTTTGACCAGTGAAGGTAGCTTACATGGCTTATACCACAAACTTTTTTCTTTAGTTTGACATATTTGGAGCATAATTCAAGTAGTACCAAGTGCTTAGATAGGTACATTGCAAGTACGGTATTGCATTCAATGACAGGTCAAATAAATGAGGAATATAGAAAGAAAAAGACATCAGGTATCCTACAAGAAATGCCCAAGCAGTTGAACTATGTAAGACAGATGGACGTGCTAACCACAACTGAGTTATAGCGGTCAAAAGAGAGCTCATTATATACCATATCACCTTTGGAATATTGCTTTCACTTTCTCCAATAACCAATTCTTTGCTACAGAATCGTTTACCTACCCCCGTGAGAATTGTCTGAGTGCTCACCTTGTTTTTGGTCTAGCACTGTGCTCTATTTGCTATGAAGTGCGGTAAGAAAGTTATTTCCCACTAAATTCACCCCGATTCTTAGTAGGTTCTTTCCTCAAGCTTCTTACCTACCCACATTTCTCAGTATATATGCATTATCACTGCATTCTCCTTCCCATATCTGCAGTACCTGTCATCTTAGTTTGTCCTTTTTCTCTTTAATCCTTTTGATGTAAAAAATACCAGAAGACTATTCTCAGCTCCTGATCAAAAACTCATATATTAACTTTAACTCAGTGTCATCTCTATATATTTTTCTTTTTTTCTCTTTCTTTTCACATTCTTCCTTTCACTCTCAGTTCAACTTTAATATTTGTATTCTCTTGTTTTTCCTTAATTTCATAATATCCTCATATATAATCCCCTTGCCTAGCCTTTCCATTTTTCTCATTTCTTAAAGGAAACCTTTTCTCATTCTCTCTCTCCCTCTCTTTTCATCTGCTGTTCATTTTGTGTCTTCTAGATCCTAATATGTCTGCATCGCCTAAGCCTACATTCACGGACATTTACTCCCTTTAATTTATTCGAGTACCCCATCTCCCTCAACATCTTTCTCATGACTTTTTCAGTTATTCATAGCTTTATTTCTGATATAATCATCTGTCTTTTCCCATTCCTTAGTATTGCTCTCCAAGCCTACACAATCTCATGAAGATTTCCTCCTGTATTCTTCTCCTTTCCTGTTGCCAGGGTTCTCCCCTCCCACCAGTTCATGGCTCTGTGCTCCCTTCCTGCCAAACTCTGGTGAATGAAGAGTGCTTCTGCATACACCTGGAATACTCAGGCTCCCCTATTGTCTTTTTTCATTCTATCTGCTTCCTTCCAGCTACTACTTTGGCATATCATTCCTTCCAAATATACCCATCACAAATCTTCTGTTGTCTATCAGAATGCTTTCTGACCCTTTCCTTTATAAGTATCACAGTAGATACCCCACCTTTAAAATTATCCTTGCTTTTTATCATTTTCCCTCACTATTATTTTAGAAAATTTCCTTTTCCATTTTAATACCAGGTCATTCACCCCACAAGTCATTTCCTTGTATTTTTCTTCCATAGCAGTTTTTTTCACTGACACCAGCCTTCCATCCTGACTATTTTGCTCCCAGTTTGATCTTTTTAGTGCCTGTTATGATGTGATTTTGTGCCAGCTGTGCCAGGGGGAGTAGGGCATTGCATGTGTAACATATGCCAGCAGAGCTAGCTGGAGTTTTGTAAAGAATTATGTCATTTGAATATCAAAATGATTTGTACAGATACTTGTGTTAAAAATGCATTTGTAAAGTTGCTTGAGTTAAAAATGTAAGCAAATACAAGGTAGCAATAGACCAGAAGCCTTTTAAAACTGATTTAATGTGTGCACAAAGCACAGAGTAAACACATAAATGTAGACAATTAAAATACAGCGTCTTTACAACCTTGGATTTGCTTACTGGTCTCATTTTGGTACCTTTTGGCTGTTTTTTCTTATTTTCTATGTTAAAAATGTATCAACAGTGGACCCTGTTGGACAGAGAAGAAATATATATGTATGTCAGACTGTATTCTTGTAATTGATGAAATGTATATATGTTAACAGAGGATGTTGGAAGGGAAGGGGTTAAGTTCAGCTCAGCTAACCTTAAGAAAAATAGCCAGAAATTAAATGACTTAGATTAGGCCATAAAGAGTTTAACTCACAGGTCTGAATATAATATGTGATGGAATACACATATGTAAAACCAGAATATATTATGTCATGCAATGATAGATTGCTGTAGAAACTATAGTAACACCAATAGCATGCAAAGTCTACATTAATCAGACGTACACTAAAACAACTTTGGCAATCCACATACCAGTGAACACTAAACAGCAACATCTGGTCAAATTCATAATCATTACCCTGTGGTGACATTCCTCCTACTGTCCTCTTCTTTTACATCACTCAGTGGTGTACCATACTCCAGTTACAGCAAGACAAGGATAAACCCTTCCAGTGTTGCCAGCATTGTTATAGACTGTACCATTACATCTGTATGGTGCATCATGTATTGAGGGGAATAATCCATTCTCTTGACAAATTCATCAGTTCTGTTAAATTAAAAAGGTTGCCCATAGACATCTGTAAAACTATAGTGAGACAGATGGCTGTAGATAAAGTATTACAACCAGTGGCACACAATACCTACACTGCTCAGACTTGTATACAGAGACAGCTTCCACAACCAAAATATCAGCAAACACAAAACAACACTGCCTGATCATATTCATCATCATTAAACTGTGGTGATATATCACCTGCTGATCCCCTACATCATCCAGGGCTGTATTGTACTTGGTTTACAGCCAGACATATATAAACTTTTCCATCTTTGCCTCCATTGTCTTGATTGTACCATTATGGATGCATGGTGACCTCATGGTGCCGTAAAGGGGATAAGTTTTCCATGGTGAATATAATCTGTTTTCTTGATAGCTACATAGGTTCTGAAGCTTTCTTCTTTTTTACTGTATCTGTTAAGATAAAAATTTCACCCTCAAACATCTGCAAAACCAGAATCCATTATACTATGTAGTGAAAGATTGCTGAAAACAAAGTAATGCCTCCAGCGGCACAAAATGTCTGCAGGGCTCAGGGCATTCTTGGACTCACAGAACTCGTCAGTTACTACACATGCACACAGACTGTGGAATTCACTTATAAGTGGCAGAAAATGCTTTATATCAGTTCATTGCTAATATGTTGCCTTCTGCAAAGTGGAACACATGTAGTGTGCAATCCATTATAAATGCCAAAGGGACTTTTGTGAAAATTTAAACAAAGAAAAGGCTACATTCCTTTAAAATGCAATGCAGTTGTTTATAGAATGGATGAATGACTTTAGAAATTATGCAATCACTTAATGCAAAAGTATTCTGTACTTCAGTTAATGAAAAATGCAGAATCTAACACCTTGCCATAGATTTATGGTCCAAACAGAAGTACCATGTTCTCTTTAAAAACAAAATGTGTATTCTAATAGATATAACTGTCATGTAGGAACAAATCATTTTTTTAATAATACAGTTGCCCACTGAATTAAGAACAACATATTAAATTTGTTTGTATTAAAATACAAAAAAATAGCAACATTTTAATCTCAAACAGGGGGTGGTTTTCTTGAGCAACAGTTCATCATAATGTCTGTAGTAAAACTTTTTGAGAGGTACAAATGTTTACTTAATAAAAGAACCCAAACATGTTGAAATACTGAGGGTACAGAACTAGAAGTATGAATAAAGGTGATATAGTCTTACTCTAATGTGATATTTTGGTGCATTCCTCCAACACTGAGCGGCAGTAGTCTCTTAGCATATAAAAGTAGCAGGGGTGGAGAGGAGTGCCATCCCACCATGTGAAGAGGTTGCCCCCTCCAAAATATACTTGGAATATATATAACAGAGCATCTTGAAATTCAGGGTTATCCTTTTGAAAGTATCAGGAGTCTCGTTCTCTTGGGTAATATACATGCACATTTGCTGGGTCTGGGTAATATACATTTTCATAATTACTACTTTCCTCACTTAAGTCATGCAGTTTTGATCAGACGATGACCTCCACCATAAGTAACATATGAATTAACCTGAATCTGCTGTGGTGCCTCACCATAAAAGCCAAAGGGTGAATATTGTAATTATACAATGGAGACATTAACATGATTTTAACTTATTACAATAGTGTAGTATTGTGGCCACAGTTCTTGTTCTTTTCATTTTTGCAAAAAAAAAAAAATCACAGGCTGCATCCCAGTTATATATTTCCACATATGTATATTATTCCTCATAATGGCAGCACTTTATTTTCCATAGTAAAATGTTCATGTCCATTTTCCCTCTTGCATACCATCCTTCCCCTTTACCAGCCAACCCTGTACTTTCTTTTGTCTCCTGCATGTTCTTCAGTTTTTTTTTTAATTATGAAACTTTAGTAGAACACAATGTAATGCACATAATATAATTAGTCTTTATGATAGACATCTCAATATAATTGATATTAACACTACGAACTGTGAGACTGTCTACATTGTTAGCCATAAAACATTCAATTGTGATAAAATAATCATATCTCAATATAGTCTGTAATCCATACTAGGTAAGCTAAAACACCAGCATTTGAGTTTTGCGAATATGACAGAATATATGTGTGTGAATGAGAGGGAGGACAGAGGAATGGTGGGGATGCAGGGAGTATAGTTGGCGAAGGTGGATGAGTTTAAATACTTGGGATCAATAGTTCAGAGTAACGGTGAGTGTGGAAGAGAGGTGAAGAAGAGAGTACAGGCAGGATGGAGTGGGTGGAGAAGAGTGTCAGGAGTGATTTGTGACAGACGAGTACCTGTAAGAGTGAAAGGGAAGGTCTACAAGAGGGTAGTGAGACCAGCTATGTTATATGGGTTGGAGAAAGTGGCATTGACAAAAAGGCAGGAGTTTGAGCTGGATGTGGCAGAATTAAAGATGTTAAGATTTGCACTGGGTGTGACGAGGGTGGACAGGATTAGGAATAAGTATATTAGAGGGTCAGCCCAGGTTGGAAGGTTTGGAGACAAAGCCAGAGAGGCACGATTACATTGGTTTGGACATGTGCTTAGGAGGGATGCTGAGTATATTGGGAAAAAGATGCTAAGGATGAAGCTACCAGGTAACAGGAAAAGAGGAAGGCCTAAGATAAGGTTTATGGATGTGGTGAGAGAGGACATGCAGGTGGTTGGTGTGACAGAGCAAGATGCAGAGGACAGGAAGAAATGGAAACAGGTGATCTGCTGTGGCGACCCCTAACATGAACAGCTGAAAGAAGATGATGATGATGATGATTGCTATGTGAAATTATGAACAGTAAGTATTAGTATGTACACATATAAACAAGTGGGTATTAGTGAAAAACATAAACCACAACAACCAGTCTACAATGACAGCTGATCCAAGCTGAGAATAAAATGAATAGACGCATTTATATAATTCTTAAACAGTTAAATAATTAGTAGCTTGTCTTAGACATCAGCCATGATTTATCTAAAATGAGACACTTTCGTTGGGTGTAGCTTCAAGTTGTATGCTCTTATAGTCCAAAAGAGCTTTACCTGAAGATGCCTTGTATGTCAAGCATAGATCGCCTCATGGTAACCTGTAGGAAACAGAGTATAGAGACAGGGTTTTAAGGTGATCCATAGAGAGCAATATGTTTATACCCTGGATTCTCCTGGTAAGGAAGCTTTGTGGGCATTTCAACTGTTGCATATGTTTAATCAGGTACATGCAAAGGGGGCATTATTCTCAATGATTGGCCTGATAAGACAGAACAAAGTGGCACTATGAATTCCTCGAACCTGGATGCCATACACTTACTTATATGGGGGGGTGACATCAAATGATTTTCTTGCTATGTTGGCCACATGTATGACAAAGGCCAGATTACTTTCTACATATGTTCCCAGATCCCAGACAACTGCATCAACTCTTAGTGGTGTCTT
Source organism: Protopterus annectens (assembly GCF_019279795.1). Classification (NCBI taxonomy): domain Eukaryota; kingdom Metazoa; phylum Chordata; order Ceratodontiformes; family Protopteridae; genus Protopterus; species Protopterus annectens. Next base: position 1,084,531,278 of record NC_056729.1, read on the forward strand.
ATTGATGAAGTAATTATCCTGAATAGCACTTCTCCCAAAAGGCACTATAATGCATTTCTTGTAATTGAGTTTTAGTCCATAACTTTGACATCAGTCATTTGCCTGTGTTAGACCCTCTTGTAAGATGTTTGTGTCAGGGGAGAGTCTATGATAGCTCACAATTTGCAAAAAAGTTCATCATGTTTACTAGGCATGAGCTTTCATTGACAAAGCCACACTGGGTTTGCTCTGGTGTCAGCAGGTTGTCTATGTCATTGCCAATCATTTCCATGACAATTCATTCAATGGCTTTGCATATTAGACTATTCAGACTAATAGGTCTGGATTTTTTCAGGCAGGTTGATTGTCCACCTCTGTGAAGTGGGATAACCATTACAGTCCTCTATTGTCATGGTACAACGCCTGTTTTGAGGGTATATTTAAAATGTGACTGAAGTGGTCCTGATAGGTCATGTTTCCAGATATTTATGAGGTATACCACAATGAAAAAACACTTGCCCACAGAGACTCCAACTGTGTAAACCCAAATGGAACAAGTTCAAAATGAATATAGTAAACTGTATAATATACTCTTAAACCGAAATCTTTTAAAATTTTAAAAATTCCAAGAACACAATGAAACAATTATTGTTATCGCTTTCATTTAGCTAATGTAAAATTTCATCAGATAATCTAAAACTTCATTTACTCAGGTTTCTATACTTCAACATACATCACATGACTGCTGAGCCCCCACAGTTTAATTAAACTGCATTATATCATTTAGGTGGTTTAAAGGTATGAATAACACTTTAAATGATGTAATGCAGTTTAATTAAACTTTGGGGGCTTGGCACTCGAGTGATATATGTTGAAGTATATAAACCTGAGTAAATGAAGTTTTAAATTATTTGATGAACTTTTACATTCATTAAAATGAAAGCGCTAATACTAATAATTTCTTCATGTTCTTGGAGTTTTTAATGTGTTAAAAGCTTTAATTTTAAGAGTTTATTATACAGTTTACTACATATTTTTCAAACCTGTCACCTTTGGATTTACACAGTAAGAGTCTCTGTGGGCAAGCGTTGTTTTCATTGTGGTTTGTCTAACTTTTTTTTGGTGTTTTTTTATTTATTAGGTATCCCAGGATATTTTCAGGGCAGACTGAGGCTGTGTTTTGGCCCTAATGATAACCACCAGGAACTTATTCTTGGTAATAAATGGAGGGAGAGGTTATGCTAGTAGGTATTTCATGGTTCATAGATTAGCAGTAGGCTAACTGCCCTTGCAAGCCATTTTAAGCCTAGCCAATTATCCCTTGTGAGACTTGAACCCTGCACCTTGTGTTTGTAAGGCAAACATCTTAACCATTAGGCCACCCTCTCTCCCTCCCATGGAAAGAGGATGGGGGGGGGGGTGAGGTTTGAGCTGAATTTGTCAGTCAACACATTTTCCATGTCGGTCTGCACAGTAAAGGTTGTGTCATTGACCACCAGTTTGGCACACTGATGTGTTCTGCGTTTGAGGTTTCATAAATAGCTGTAGAAGGTCTTGCAGTTTTCTTTAGCCTTTGATGTTACCTTGACCACATAATTGGCCTTGCTGTACTTAATTAGTCATCTTAGTTTCCTCCTTAGTTTAAGTAGAGAGCTGTAATCATTATTCAAGTTGCTCTTTCTGATTTTAGCCATTACTTTTTTAAAATTTTGTTAATTACACTGTTAAAGTTACGATTCCACCAGTGTGGAGTGTTTTTAGAGTTGTTTGGGCTTACTTCTAATAGATACAACATATTTTGCATGGCTGTACAGGGTTTCTATGGGAGGGACATTGAATTTTTATAAATGCTCTTTCACAGGGTGTAGTTTGCTTTGGAATAGCTCCTGACTGTTACAGGGTTTGCTGGGTTTTTCTAAGTTGATCTATATTTTGAATGTGACATTGTTTTGGTACAACCTCAATAGTTAGGACACTACACTGGGTGGGGGTGTAGTCATCTTCCATATTGGTGAGTACCAAGTCCAGTATGGTTGAACCTCTGGTGGGTGTGCGCACTATCTTGCCAAGGGTATTTTGGTTTATAAAATCCAGGAATCATTGTGCCTGTGAGTATGAGGCAGCATATTTTTCCAATCTAAAGAGGGGTAGCTAAATGTCCCATGAATAGGATATTTGGTTTAATGGTGAGTGCCTCCAGTAGGTCAAGGTATGAGCTGTGGGATTATAGGGACACAGAAGGTCACCTACAGTTTGCCAGGATATGGTGATTTGCACATGAATAAATTCAAAGGCATCATCATATTTAACCAACATAGTGTTATGCTTCTTGTTAAGATAGATTGAGACTCCTCCAATATTTGTCCCTGCCTTGTAGCTAATTCTCTAAGTGTATGGAAGGCACTGAAGCCTTGCACTTTAGAAGTACTTTCTGCAGATTCAAACCACGTCTTGGTAATAGCACAGATGTTTATATTCTCCAGAATGAGGAGAGTTTTTAGGGTGGGGAGTTTCTTGTGTAGGCTCCTAGAAATGAGCAGTGACACCTTTAGGTTTCTTTAGGTTTTGTTTGCTATGCTGGTAAGTTTATCAATTTGGCATTGCCTAAAAAGGCTTTGAGGGAGTGGATAATGTTTTAGCACGTATTCAGATGCCTAGGGGAAACAGGTGCAGACCATCCTTTGCAAAGCAATGTGGTCTGTTAAAATTGTCCTCCCATGCTGACAAATATTGAATCCCCCTGGAAGGACACCAGAAACATGGAAAGACACCATAAAGTTAGATTGTGCTAAGATCTGATAATGCTCCTATTTAATGTACAAGCTAGCTGCTCTAAGCTAGTCTCTGCACAAAGGCATTATTTTAGCCACACTGAGTTACAGGTTTGGTTCTAAGGGATATGTTATGGATAAAATTTACTTTGTGGGGGTTTGTGTCTGTATAGGGCACCGCTAACCTCTTGATGTAATAATACCAAGAAAGATTGTTTGTGAGTGTAATGTTACAACAAAACCTAAACTATCTTGCCAAGACAATTTCAGGTATTAGGTACCTCTAGAATCATTTAAAGGCAAAATCAGCAAATAAAGCAAAAATAAAGCAGTGGCTCTCTAAAGAGTTAACTGATGTGCAAAACAATAAAATAAATCTCTTATATTCCAAGTATGGAGCAGTTTTAAGTCAGGACCCCCTCAGAATGTGGCAAGGATGCCAAGTAGATAGGAGGTCCAGAAAAATGAGCAGGATACAATTAGTGGTAATGGATGCTTACTCAAATGAAATACAGGTTTCCTGTGTGGGCATATAGTATTATGGATACAGGTGGAAAAGTACTTAAATAGGTTATGGAAGCCCAATTACCATAAGGGGCAGAAGACAGCGACACAGCCTTTTAAAACCACAACAAGAAAGGATGGGAAGTTTGGTAAAATTCAAACTGGAGCTCAATTTCTGTATTTAGAATTTCAGAAGCTTTTAGCTTAATGCCTCTCGAGGGGGGGACAGACTAAAAAAAACAGGAGAAAACCCAGTGGCAAGGTAAGCAGAAAGGCACGGTAATGTAACTTTAATCAGGTATATACAGCTATAAAAAGTACTGAAGCATAAACCCTGGAGAAGACTTCCCAATACTGCCACTACTGCAAACCTACCACTAACTACGGAACCAAGCCATGCAGAAATTTACCAGTAATGCTATAATAAAAATGCTATAATAAATGACTAAACAAGCCTCAAGTACAGCAGCAAATCACAGTCCTGTCATAACTGTGAAAGAAGGTACATGATTGCACAGACTGGGTTAAACATATGAAAAAGGAACTTTTACATGTAATTCTATTTATGGAAATAGAAATAAAAGGTGAATTTGTTACTGCTTGGCTGTACACTAGTATTCCTACCCTTAACTTTCAGTATAAGGATATGGTCAGTCTGAAACATTTCACCTGCATTTACTGAACCTTTTTTTCAAACTGGGGATAAGAGAGTAACAGCTCTACCCCATATTGTAGAGTATTCTTTGCTGGCCTCTGCTTGACCTTTTGTTTTGCTTTAAATCTACCTTTAACCTATCATCCTCACATCCTCCCTCCTAATCTTCTAATTCCCTACATGAGCATACCTAAACTGCTCTTCTATACTCTCCAACATTTCCTCACTCTTAATTTTCCCTCACTTTACCATAAACCTGGTCCTTCAGACATCGTTCACTCCATTTCCTTCTCTATCTCAGTTGAACACCCTCCTGTCTTCTATACTATCACATAGTACTTCTGCCACCATATATTTTCTCCACCTTACATCCTCAACACTTTGTTAGTGCAGAGATGTCAGTTCCACACCTTATTTCATTCCCTTTAACTACAGTCCTTTCTTACCACTGCATGGCCTGAAATATTACATTTCCATAGCTTATGTCTAGCACCTCCCATGTCATTTCTTTATCCACCAAAAGTCTATCTAATCTGCTTATTTGTTTCTTCTCACATGTTGAGAAAGGAGAACTGCTGTTCTGGTTTTAAATTTGCATGTCTAGTAATCACTAATTCTTCATTTTCTTCTCTAATTCTAGCTTCCTCTGTTAAATTCTACCATGCCAAACACACTATACTTTATCAGTTTAAGCCCATACTGATGGTTTCCCTCTCCCCTAGTATTTGGTCACCCTTCTTCTTCATCTCATCTATCTTTCTTATGCCCTTTCCGAAAACTCCCTGAATATCAGTATTTGTCTCATAAAAAGAACTTAGAACCATTCTTCATTCTTCAGTAAAACACCTTTCATTTGCCCATCTTCTTTCCTTATCCTTTTATGTTTCCATCTCTCTATTCTTTTTTATTTTTTACCAAAATATCCAGTCCTCACTTCTCACCCTAATGTGTACAACATTCTAACCACACATATCCTGTCCTTTCAAATATCTTATTTTCCTATATTTTAAATTTCAGTTGTTGCACAAACACTTTTTTCCTACTTATTTTTGCTAAAAATATGTCACTTTCCCAGTGAGTATTTACTCTCCCTGCATTTATGTTACCTACCTTCATCATCTCCCTTTACATCCACTTCACCCTCTTCCTTCTCCTCTACCATTCTGCTGGAGATAGGCCCATAGATCTCCTGGTCAGGATGCTGACAGCCTAGTAGCACAGTCTTCTTGCTCTGCTACCCTGTTTCTATTTATGACAGGAAATTTTATTTTTATAATATCCTAAACCAATTTTTGAACAAAATCAGTTACCTGATACTACATAGATGGATATAATCTATTAAAATGCTAAGTATGTGAATTTTTTCCTGTCAAATAATTCACTGGAATGGTCTGTACCAGTAGCTGTGAAATGAGTCATTCAAAGAAAATCTCTCAGGACTTGCCGTTAAAGAAAGAACTCCAATCTGTTCTTTCCAACATATAAGAACTTTCTTGAAAAATGTACAGAATGGATAACAAACTTGACAGCTTTAAAGAAAAAATGTACAAAACAGATGGAACAGATGTATGAGATTTTAAAACAACAGAAAACTCAGATATCTGGAATAGAAGATGCCCTTAATGACATAGATAGCGAAGTATCCGTAGATGAAAACAACATTGACTTTCTACCATGGCAGAATATTTTATTAATAAACAAAAGCAATGACTTAGAGAACAAATCGAGGAGAAATAACATTCATATTTTGGACTGCCTGAAAAAAAAGTAGAAGGAGAAAATATGGTCAACTTTCTTACTGCCTGGCTTCCTAAGACTTTAAATTTATCTGAAGCTATGTCATATGGTACAGAAATAGCAGACAAGTGTCTAGTTTTTACTTTATCAAAAACTAACTCTTCATCCAGATCAGTTATTGTTAAATCTTCTCATGTCAAGAGAAGGAGCTAATACTTAAAACAGTGTGGGCCAAATCTCCTTTTAAATTGGATGTCAAATTTGATAATGACTATTATACCATGACCCCCCCATTAATATTCCAAAACGTGCATGCAGATTGGCCAGCGTGCATGTTGTAAATCGACTTGTACTAATGTAAAAAGGTCCGGTCGCCCGGACTTTTTCCATTAGTATAAGTCTTTTTTTTTTTAAACACTGTCTCGCTATGTTAAAAGAGTTTAACATAGCGGCACAGGTTTAAAAAAAGCAACAGAGATCTAAGTTGTTTTTTTAAAGCTGTCTCGCTATGTTAAACTCCTTTAACATAGCAACACAGTGTGTAAAAAGCAATGGAGATATTGCTTTCTCCGTTGCTTTTTTTTCTAAACCTGTCTCACTATGTTAAATGGGTTTAACATAGCGAGACAGCTTTAAAATAAGCAACGGAGATCTCCGTTGCTTATTTTAAAGCTGTCTCTCTATGTTAAACCCATTTAACATAGCGAAACAGTAAAAAGCAACGGAGATCTTGCTTTCTCCGTTGCTTTTGCCCACAGTTCTGATGTACTGCGTAGGCATGCGCAGTACATCAGAACTGCCGTGGATACCAGACAGCTGTGGAAGGGCAGTAAGGAGGCATTATACAATACCATTATTTAAGAAAAGTAATTATTTCTTTTCTTAAATAATGCCATTGTATAATAGCAATAACCCACTTCTGGGTGTGGGTAATGCAGGATTTACCCATGGTTGGCTTTGTTTGGTCCCTCGGGCTTTGCCCTCAGGACCAAATCACGCCAACCATGGGTAAATCCCGCATTACCCACACCCAGGCATGGGTTATAGCTATATTCCAATGCTGTGATGATCAAAAAGAAAAGTTTTTTACCTCTTAGAAAAGAACTTAAGAAAAGACAGTTTAAGCTGCATTTGCTCTTTCCTGTCAGGCACAAAGTAGTCCTTCCAGAATTAAACACTTTGAAGACCCAGACTCTGCATTGTCATTTTTAACAACAACAAAAAATTCCATACCAAACTGATGATATGGACTGCAGTAGTACTTTGAAGAGACAAGCAGAAGTAAATACCTAGAAATCCAATGAGAAGAAAAAGAAACCAAAGGACAAATGGATCTTGGCTTTAGTATAATATTAATGTTAACTGTTTTAAGAACAACATTTTTTTTCTATGTCAAAGTTTACCAATTCATTTACTGGAGATATAGGTGAAAGGAAGGAAACAAGAATTCACTTCTCCATAAGGTAAATAAATGTCACTGTTTTCTTTGTCAATATCTATTGGTAAGCTAATATTCTATATTTTATTTTCCATACTAAATATATGCCTTAACTTAATAAGTATTAAGAAATTAACTATTTAACTAATACTAAGCTTTCTTTATATATATATATATATATATATATACATATATATATATATATATATATATATATATATATATATATATATATATATATATATATATATATATATATATATATGGGTCTACTTGACATGGTCAACATTTCACAATGTCAAAATCCATATTGCCGAGACCATATGATCGCATTTGAAATGTTGACCATACAAGTAGAACATAAAAAAACAAACAAAAAAAAACTTACCTTAACACTGCTAAGCCCCCTGCACCCCCCAGAACTTAAATATACCAATTCCGAGATCGCACTACAGTGTGGAAGTGGAAATCTTTCCATTCCACACTGTAGGGAAATGTCAGTTCCCCATGGTCGACATTTCAAATGTCGATCATATGGTCTCGGTCATATGAATATCGACATTGTGAAAATGTCAACCATTCGAAGGGGACATATATATATATATATATATATATATATATATATATATATATATAGATGGATTCACTTCATAACACTGAAACTTCAAAATACTGAAAATGACAAAACTTCATAATACTGAAGACCAAAATACTGAAAGCTCAAAATACTGAATACTCAAAATACTGAAACTCAAAATACTGAAAACACATATTATGCATAAACTCAGCTTAAACAACATAAATCATAACAATTTCTACCAAATATATGCAGGGGGGAAAGCCCCCCTGCTCCACACCCCCTGCTAATTATATATATCTACTCCAAGATTGCACTTAACTACACTATGTGCAATCTTGGAGTTGATATATTTAATTAGCAGGGTGTAGTGCAGGGGCTTGCCCCCCTGCATATATTTGGTAAAAATTGTTATGATTTATGTTGTTTAAGCTGAGTTTATGCATAATATGTGTTTTCAGTATTTTGAGTTTCAGTATTATGAGTATTCAGTATTTTGAGCTTTCAGTATTTTGGTTTCAGTGTTTTGACTTTCAGTATTTTGATATTTCAATGTTATGAAGTGAATCCATATATATATATATATATATATATATATATATATATATATATATATATATATATATCTTGGCTTCCTTTCTTCATGTATGTGCCACATAAATTGTAAAGTAATAGCTCATGATAACATAACATATTAAGTTGCTCACAGGACATTAAATAAGTGTGTTGTGAATGGACTGAATGTTTATGGTGGTTTAAACTTTTAATTCTTGATTCACATGTTATGGTTTAATGGAATATGTGAGGTGTTGTATGCATGACATTTGGATGTGATTTCTCTAAGAGTTATCAGACTGTTGTGCTGTTTATGAGTGCTTCTTTACTAATACCGTGATAAAACGGTGGATGTATGCAGTATGTAAGAAGCTGTTTCTTTTTTTTCCTATTTTTTTTTCTTTTTTCTTATATAGTCGTATCTGTGATGTTTGGTGCCAGTTTATTTGTTGGGGAGGAGTTAGGAGAGAAGAAATGCAGTAGTAGTTAAGACAATTTCTATATTTTAACATTGGAGTTTCACTTTGAAACCCGTCATTTATTCTTTTGTGTTCCCCTCCCTTGTTAGGATAGATATACAAAAAAGAGAGAGAGTGTACCAAGTAGTTATAGAAAATAAAATAAAATGATAACAAGAAGTGTTACAGCACAGGTTCTTTAATAGCAGGGATCAGGTTGTTTTTAACCCCTTATACCGCCTTCTTTCTCAGAGTAACATAAATGAAAGTTACCTACCTGCATGTCTTTAACTGTCACACAACCATGGGGAGGATATGCAGACTCCATACAGAAGGAGCTCCAGCTGAGAATCGAACCAGAGAACCTCTTGCTGTGAGGCGACAACGCTAACCACTGCACCACCGCGGCCATACAAACATGCAAATTAAATGCAAAATAGTAAGAAGGCATTCTCTGTTACATTTACCTTAAAAATGATTATTTTAACACTTGTAAAACCTGTATTTCTCTCTTTAAGTTATATATAATATATTTTATATTACTGTGGCACCATACACAATATAGAATTCATTTATTCAAGTAAATTTTTATCCTAAGATATTATATTATTCAAATTACATTCAGTTCTATTAATTTAAAGATGGGAGGATGGTCTTGTTTACTTCTATGTCAGCCCCTTGCTTGGTTAACTTGTTCTGCATATGTGGGCAATAGATATATTTATCTTTATGATAATGGCAGTGGTGATGATCTATGCTGCTTTCTATGTGGATGTGCTTTTTAAGTAAGTGAGGAGCTCTAATACATGGGAATATTAGAAGCCTGTGCTCTGAAAGATAATTGAAAGTCTGAAGCATAGTAAAGGAGGGACTAATATGAAAGTAACAGCATGTTTTCCACAAAGTCAGACAAAAATACACAGTATTTTGATAAGCTAGGAATGTTTGTGTCTCTTAAAAAGACTATAGTGGGTATGCTGCCAGCCATATGTTATCCTTCAGTACAAATATAATTCTTGGAACATATTATTAGTTATTTTAGACATCTCAGTTGCTCTTTTACTGTTTCATATCTCATAGTATGTTCTAGTGAGTATGATATCCGATTTACATTAGAGGCACGTTTTGAAAGATAATTGTATACGGAAGTACTCACAAAGAAATATTGTTTTAGAGAAATGTATTTGTTCTTTATTTGTTCTTTAAAATATCATATGTGTCTGCCATAATATCTAAACATGCACAGTCTTATGCGCAGAATTGAGTTTAAAAAGGTAACTAGTTAGTCACATTATCAATAATATATAATAGCATATTAGTAATATAGCATGATTGTTATAACACTGTTATATGTATGGTCTTACCTGTGCTAATCTCTTTTTTTCTCTGAACTAAAGGAAATGATTGGATTTATTATAATACTATATAGGATCTTATAAGTATAATAGAACCAAATGACTACAAGATCTGCTATACTTTACAGTTTATAAGTTTTACAGCATGCAAACAAGTGTTTATAGTCTGAATATTATGTATATACTAATTCCTTTTAATGTTGCTAAATAAGTTAGACATTTCATATCTCATAACTTTAGAAGTAGTAGAGTGATGCCAGATACTTATTTATGGGTAGGTAGTTTTGTTTGAATAGGATTGCTATTTGGACCAGGACTTTTAAACTCCATACGGGGGATGGGAAAGAACAATGTACATATAGTAATGTACACATTGATTCTTTTTTTTTTTGAGTCTACTATTCTTGATAGAAAGTTTCAATGCCATATTATTTACAAATGTATGAGGATATTGTATGTAATACTTATTTATTTTTTCCTATTTTGTTAGTATGGCCAACTTGAAATGCATACCCATTATTATCAATGGATTAAATAATGGTTACAAAAGAGGTAGTTTATACAAATTTTAAAAATATTTCATTCCAAAGTTATCTTTTTACAGAAAACAAATTTAATAAAAGAAGATTTGGACATACTTAATACTAAACACTATTATATATTGACTGCTCTCATTATGAACAAAACAGAAGAGGGTTGACTATTTTATGGAACAATTATTTCCCTATACCTAAATTCCAGAATATATTCACTGATGAAAAAGGCATGTTCTGTTCAGTGACTTTAGAGGTTCAAAGGAGACTATACACTTTTTTTAATTTCTATTGGATACCCGGATTGGGGAATACAAACAATTAAACAACAGTTGGGGAAAATAATATGAATATCAAAGGGTAACATAATTTTTGCAGGTAACTTTAATTGAATTTTATCTGACAAGGATACCAACGCTAGCTGTAAAAGGAAGAAACCTGCCTCAGTCAAGACTTTGGTGGAGTTCACTGACCTATATAATATGTGGGATCTATGTTAGATTATCGAAGTTCCAAAACATTGAAGTGTATATCACCATGACCATGTGATCAAAGTTTCTGAACTTCAAGCAATAAAAAATAAATGAAAAACAAATAAATGTATTTTTAACATTTTTGCCATGTAGGTAGCTGGACTCTCACATCCCCTGTAATTAAACGTGCCAACTCTGAGATTGCAGTATATTGCAGAAATGGGTAAATTTCCCATTCTTTGCTGCAAAATCTACATTCAAAATGTTCAAAGTTCCAAGACTTCAATCATATGGTCCTGAACATATGACTTTCTAAGTTTTGAAACTTTGATAATCTGATAGGGATCCAATATGAGAGATATAAATGAGTTTTTAAGTATCACACACACACACACACACACACACACACACACACACACACACACACACACACACACACACACACACACAGACTGTTCTTTACACATTTCTCATGCAGGCATGGGAGACAACAATGAATAGATAAATTATGTTTCAAATGAGATCACTAGTGGAAGAGAAAACATTAAAGTAGTCTCTGTTGGATAATAATGTTATATTGGATGTTATATTGAATTCTAGTAATAACATCCTAATTAAAAGGATTTCTGCATATATAACCAATATGAAAGATTTTTAAGGAGTTCTTTAATAAAGAAATTCAAACTTTTATTGAAGTTAATCATACAGGTAACACCTCACAGATGTTTGTATGGGACTCTTTAAAAGGATAGATTTTTGGCCAAATTAGAAGTTAGTATGCACAAAAAAAAAGAAACAATGGGACAAATAATTAATATATTTACAGGAGAGAATCAATAAGCTAAAATTAGATAACCAAAAAGGAATTAATAACTTAATGGAAGAAAGAAATAGCTTAAACAGTAGACATTTAGAAATTTTACAACATACAACTAAGAAAAATTAGAAAAGATTAAAATAACAAATTATTCCATAAATCCTATATCCATGCATAAATTGGACAATAGAACAAAAATGATTGTTAAATCTAACCAAATGAAAGACTTATACTCCTCTAGTAGTAAAAAGAAATATTACTTAAATACAAGATATTCTGGATGTTTTCAGGTCTAATTTTAATAAGATTGATCAACACAAGCCAACAATGGTTACATAAGAGCTAATTAAAACATTTATAAAAAATATACTGAAAATAGTCTGTCAGAGGATCAGATAAGAATAACTGACAAACTTATATCAATGTCTAAAATCAAAATGCAAATTAATAAATAAAAACCCAATAAGGTACCTATAAATGATGGTATAATACCCATACTATACAAAATGATGACTGAGGATGTTTTGAGAATTTTACTAGAGGTATTCTCAATAGTTAATGGACTTACAATAGTACCAACATCTTGGAAATACACCCTAATATCCCCATTTTTACAACCTGACAAAAACTCAACACAATGTTTTTCATATAGACCAATTTCATTTTTAAACATAGATTATAAAATATTCATGGCAATCTATGCCTCAAGAATTAAACAATTTCTTCCAGCATTAATATGATTAGGCTGGGTTTATAATGATCAGGAACATCTATGATGATATCATAAGATTACTATTAATAATTAAATATACTAATAATTCAAAAATAGAAAAACTTTGGTTAGTCTGGCTATCAGTAACATATTTAGTTCATTTAATTGGAAATACGTACTATTAGTACTGGAGGAAAAAAAAATTTCAAAAAATTTCTTATAATTAATCAAACTTCTTTATCAAAACTCAGTTGCATACATTAAGATAGGGTCATATACTTCCCAATCAATCATGATTAGTGAAGGCACTAAACAGAATTGTCCCTTGTCCGCATTGCTTTTTGCTCTAGTTACGAAACCTTTTGCAAATTATATAAGATCAAATAAAACCATCAAAGGCATACTAATACATAATGATTTAATCTCTGAAATACAATTATTTGAAGATGACATCCTATTAACTTTGACTGATTGCAATTCTTCTCTTATTGCAGTAGTCCAAGCAATAGAAGTATTCCAGAAGAAAATGGGCCTCGGTTTTAATAAGACTAAAATACTACCTGTTAATTATAAAATTAATTAAATATGTAAGAATTAACATAAATACAGTGTGAAAGATTGTAAAATCACATACTTAGGGATAATCTTGTCTGATAATATTAAAGATATAACCCTTATTAATAATGATAATTTAATAAGTTTAAGTTAAGCAAAGATATGTGGTTAGAAATTCCAAATTGTAGACAATTAGTTGAACATGAGAGTAATCTAATGCAACTAATAGTTAGAAATTATTTTCTCATATTCATTGATTTATTCATTATTCTAATGTACCAGAATATAATTGAAAAGGGACTTATACCAAAAGCATATAAGGTACTTAAGAAATCAACAGTATGTCAGAGAGAAAGCTATTGGGATTATTTTTTACTTGTTTTTTTTTCAATTGATATTTCAATTGAATTATCAATTGTGACACAGGCAAATTTACATTCTTATAAAAATAACCAAACTATATTAATGTAACAAACATTATACTTCACATATATTGCTATATATCATATAAGCTAAGCAACATTACATACATTATTCAATTCCTGCCTTATTTTTTTAAACAAGAAACATATTTAGTACACCGTCACTTACTACATAGGCAAGGATACATTTACATAAATGGAAATAAAGCACACCAACACAATCATAGTTGCAAGCATTTTACACCACAAACCATACTGATGCACTCCCAGTTGCAAACATTATACATCACTTATAATTTGCCAAATCTTTTTCACTCAAACATTACATAGCTCATTTAAGTCCTGCTGCCTTTTAAACTTCATTCCACCCTTGTATGTATTGTTCACAAAATTCCCATTTTTCCTATTTAGTTTGCTCCTGCAGTTTTCTAAAGAACTCAGTTCCAGTTGTTTTATCTCTGTTACTATATTCACTAATTCCAGTATAGCTGGTTTAGATTTTGATTTCCATTTTATAGTAATTGCTCCTTAAAGGCCTACATCCAAAATCTCAGTCTCTACTTGTTTCTTGAGCTTCTTTCTTCATCATCCCTTTCCACTTTGACTTATAGTTTTCTGCTTGTGCTATGTACAGGAGTCTTATCTGTGCAGCTCCGGAAAACTCCTTCAAAGTGGGCAATCCCAATCCACACTGTGCTACTGGAAGAATCAGTTTATCCCACTTGACTCTTGCTGTCTTCCCCTCCCAGATAAAGTTCCTCAGCTATTTATTAATTGCTATCCACAACTTCCCCTCCAGTTGATAAAAATATTCCTGAGTTGTGTATAAGACTAAAGGGATTAAAACATTTTAACTGCTTATATCCATATAACAAAGCTTCCACTTTCTAAGTTTTTGTATTATCTTTTGTTTAGTCTCTTCCCATATATCCTTAGCTGCTGTACTAGAATAATGTTTAATCCATACTCCTAAATAATTCATGTTACCACGTCCCCATAAATATGGATATTCCTGAACTAGTTCATTAATGGGTACATAATTTATCATTATTGCTTTTGTTTTTGCTTCATTAATTTTGTATCCTGAAAGGATCTGAAACTGTTTCAAAATGTTCCACAACACTGTAATGTCTTTTTCTTATTTTGTCAGGTATAAATTATAGCATCTGCAAATAAAGCCATTTTTTTTTGACTACCATACCAATTATATCCTTGAATTTCTGAGTACCTTATTTTCTTTGCCAATGGTTCTAAATATAATGTATATAATAAAGGGAAAAGAAGATATCCTTGCCAGGTTCCTCTGCTCAAGCAGAAATTTTCAGAGAGGACCCCACCCAGATTAATTTTCACCTCCAATCCCTCATATATCCTCCTAATCAACCTTATAATTTTTTTAGCAAATGTAAATGCTTCCATTGCCCTGCTCATTTTAGACTTGTAAATTATAGTAATAACTCCTCAAGTGAAAATAATAAAAAAAAAGTTCTTACATAGAACTTTTATCACACAACATAAAGTGGAACTGATGTATAATAAAGACATAGGTGTAAACTAAATGTTAAAGCTGACTGGCAGCATATGTTTTACAACTGTATAAAACTTAAAACATACTGGGATAATATGAATTCTTTCTTACAGTCTGTTTTAATGATAAATATTTGCTGACTAAATCTCGTATTTTATTAAATATACCTATTCCCACTAGTATCATGAAAATAAAATGCCCTCTTTTATGGAGTATCTTAGCAAGAAATGTCATAACCAAGAACTAAAAAAATCAGATTCACTTCATAGGTGTGTACTAGGCTAATGGCCCTGGAGCCTTTACAAGCCGAGCCCATAGGATTGCCCTGGCATCATGCCACCCAACCTTATTTCCCAGTGCCTCTGTTGAGTAGAACCACTGGAGTGATCCCCGGGGTGAATTTTCTATTTCCCATCCACTCATCAAGATTTTTCTTGAAGAGGGCCAGTGAGGTGCACTGTTTGACATGTAGGGGAAGTCTATTCCATAGCAAGGGCAGTCTCTGGGTTATGCACCTGTCCATCCAGCACGTTCTGTTGATTGTGATAATGAGGTTGAGGTCTCTGGAGAAAAGTAAGTTGCCTGTCTTGGTACTCAAATCGTGAATGCCTGCATGTAAAGCTGGGACTCTAACCACTACACTACCTCGGCTTTAACGTACGGTGATATCTATATCTAGTTATTGTTACTATGGGGGTACGCAGTTATCAGATGCACTACAGTGCTTACACCTACTATGACGGAATTTGTACACTTGGCAACTGAAGTTCATCATCTTGAACATATCAAAATCAAGACAAGAATGTCTAGAATCACCCCTTCATATAATATGTATTTATTTATTTATTTATTTGTTTTATTTGTCATTTGTTAATCGGAATAGTCCAACTGAGCAAAAAGTCCTTTTTCAGTGGAGGCCCATGGAGAAAAGCACCACAATACAACAACTTATGTCTAAAACATAAGTATAAGAGAATAGTAATAGTAGCAAACATGAATGGCATACATGTTGTACGAAAACCGTAAGTGGAAGAGAATAATGATAGTGGCATACATGAATAGCATATATGAATACTCAAGCCATCAAAAAAAGTTTATCCTAGAACAGACTGTCATACAAGTAAGAATAATGGCCCAAGGACAAGAAATACTCTAAAGCTGAAATGATCACAACATCTTCACAGAACAAAAATGATCACAGAGCAACAAAAGATTGAAGACATTAATAGTAAATGGACATTATATAGCAGTAATAGGAATTACACACATCTATTTACAGTGATTTTGGAAAAGTTTAGAGGGGCTAGGAATAGATAAGAGCAGTAAATGTTTTATAGTATGGAAGGAAGAAATCTGGTTGGTAGACAGTTATCAGAGGGAGTAGATTATAGAAGTGGGGAAATACACATGAATAATAAGTTTTAATGGTAGGGAGGGGAACAATAGAACAAAAATAGTAATGTTAGGCAGTGAGGGGAAAAGAATGGTAAGGCAAGTGAGAAGTGTAAGAAATATGTGAGAAGGAAGGGAGTACTGAGAGTGTAGGGATAAGGAGACAATCAGATATAATGAGAAGCAAGATAGTTTGAGAGCACAGTAAAGAGAGAGGAATTAAGGGGAGATGGTAGAGAGATTCATGTAGGATATTTACATTGATGGGTCCAGGTAGTATTAAGATTTTTTAAAGTCAAGTGTCTGGTATATTTTTCATGGAAACATATGAAGTTTTTTCCAGGAAAGGGCTGGTAGATAACTATACAGTTTTTGTCCAAAAGAGCTCCTGGGTTTGGAAATTTCCTGGTGAAATTGGTCAGTGATTCTTAGAGTTTGGGGTGTGATGTAGAGGAGGACTACAGTAAAGATGGAAGGGCAGTAGAAAGGTCTGTGTATGATGGAGTGAATGAGGGTTAGCTGAGAAAGCTGAAGATGGTGAGGGAATTCCAGCCAGTTGAGAGAAATGAGGGTAAGATCGTGATGTGACCTAGGTGGGTTGTTGGATGAAATCTAGCTACTTTATTATAGGTTGTTTGTAGTTTTATAAGGAGATTTGATTGTAGCTTAGTTAAGATTTCAGAACTATACAAAAGGGTTGGGAGGAGGTAAGCCTTGGCAAGTATCTGTTGGGAGTCTAGGGTTAGGAACCTTTTATTTCTGTACAATAGGCCTAATTTTTGATGAGTTTTCTTAGTACTGTGGAATACATGTAGGTCAAATTTCAGTTGTTCATTGACAATAGCACCAAGAAGATTAGTTTGGGTTTCAGCCTTAACGATGGTGTTGGGATGTGACAATGAAAGTTGATTTGTGCTGAGAGAGAGATTTGGAAAGCAAAAGTAGCAGTTAAGTCTTTTTGAGATTGAGTAAAAGTTGATTGCTTGTAAGTCAAGTTTCAATGAGGTTAAGGAACTTCCTGTAAGGGTCTACACCTCATGAGGAAGGGATGGGGTGGTTTGAAGAAACCCTGATCAAATATGGAAAGTTTAATCAGAATGATTTTCATTTAATATTAACCTTAATGGAAATGGTTTTAAAGATAATTTTATTCACTATGAAGGAGAGTTCTTTCAACAACTTCAGGGGGTAGCAAAGGGGGCTAATTGTGCCCCTATATATGCAAACATTATTCTTTCCTATTGAGAAGAAGAATTTGTCTTGAAATCAGAATATGTTACTAGTTGGACCCTGTATAAGTGCTTCCTGGATGATATTTGTCTGTTATGGAGGAGAAGTTCTTAGAATTATTTAATTATATTTCAGGGACTATGTCCTTTCTGAAATTTACATACAGCATAGATCATAAAAAATGAATTATTTAAACATTACTATTAAGAAGGACAATGGTAGATTCAAGTCACTGGTACATAGAAAAGAAACATTCTCAAATTCTTATTTATATTATACTAGTTCTCATCCACCACACCAAAAGAAAGGAATAATAAAAGGATAATTTGTTCAAGGATGTAGGATGACTACAGATGAGAATGATTTTTTAAAAGAATGTGAATTTTTAACTAAACTTTTCTAGGAAAGGGGAAACCCTGAAAATATTATTGAAGAAATGATAAAGGAAGTGCTAGAAAAGAGAAACAGCAGATCTGCACCCATTTTAGGACAGGAGAATACTGCTAGTAATAACACAACAAGGGACACAAATGGTAAAGAAAATGATTTTGAGGATGCATTCGTCAGTGATTTTAATGGAGATTCAGCTATTATAAAAACATTCTGGAAAAAGAATGGGAAAGGTTTAAAAATATTTCTGACTTAGAAGTAATTTTCAGGAAAATCTTGGAAATTCAAATGTAAAAAGGGACAGAATGTTAAGAATATGCTTGAAAATAAGGGGAATAAAAACATGCAAAAAGAAGGGAAAGCAGGCACACATAAATGTGGTAGTTGTCCACAGTGTATGTTTATTTACACAGGAGAAGTAGTTTTTTTAGAGAGTAGAAACAGAATGCTCAATAGCAAAAGTTTTGTTAACTGTAACAGTAGTCGACTGGTTTATATAGCCTTGTGTGATACATGTCCCTCTTTTTATATAGGGAAAACTGAAAGGAAATTTAAAAAACAGGATGTACGAGCATGATTATGATATAAGGAATAAGGTAACAAATAATGCCCTATACAAACACAAAACTACATGTCAAAATGCTTGCTTCCATTTCTATATTTATTTATTTATTTATGCTACATTTGTTTACTGGGGGTGTCTGACTCAGCCGAAAAGGCCCTTTTTCAGCAGAGGCCCGGGGAGAAAATCTCCACATAGAAAAATTACAGATGCATTTAGTTATTTAGACATACACAAATTACAACAGACATGTTTTTACAGTGGTATGCAGCACATCAACAGTTACAGTGGAGAGAACAAACAAAAAAATATTAATTTAAAAATAAAGGTAATTAATAGATTTGTGGTGTACAGCTGAAGTTTGGAATATAGGTAGAATACATACATAGTACACATGTACAGTATATACATTGTAGATTAGCCAGTGTTTGTGAGTAAGACTGAAAACTATTATCAAGTACTCTAGGTTTAGTAAGAGTACTTTATCCTCTTTCACTAGCCTGGGGAGCAATCGTGGCATGATTTTTTTTGGTAGAAGTTGTACCAAAGGATATAAGAGGAGGCTTATGGGAGGCTCGGTTAGAATACAGGGAATTATTTTGACAGCTAACCTTAGAAGCTACCAAGCCTCCAGGTTTAAATGAAGCAGAATCATTGGTTCCAGTTTTAAAATTAAGAGCAGCAAAATTTTAAACTTAAAGTGCAATAATCTATTTGTCCATTAGATGGCAGAATGCATTATTATGGAAGAAAGAACAAGCTGTAAGAAAATGCATGTGACTGTAGTGTTTTATTCAAACCATTTGCACAATATAAATATGAATGTGAATTTTATTACAATTTTAAAAGCAGTATTTATTGTTTTGAAAGGGTTTTGTAATGTGGTAAATATTTATTCATTCATATTTTATATGTGTATGTTTTAGTAAACACAGTTTTAAGTATGTATTTTTTAATGAGGTCTGCTTTGTGTTTGGCTATGGGTGACTGAATTGAGTATAATTTAGGCACAACTAAATGGTATGCATTCATCTGAAGAAGTCCTTATAGTGCCGAAAATGCAATTTTAAAGTTGTGAGCATTCATGTGGTTTATTGTCTGGCTGTACGTCGTTTTATTGTGGAATTAAAGAATTACAGTCAGCAGCGTGGTGTTCATAGGTTCATAGGTTGGTACTACGCTATCGCCCCTAGGGCCTATGCAAGCCTAGCCATAACAATTCCCTGGATATTTCTTCCAACAATATTTACTTCCCTGGACCCCTGTCTAGCAGGGTGACTGACTTGATCCTTGGGTGAATTTCGTATCTCCCATCCAATTGTCAAGGTTCCTTTTGAAGAGGGCCAAGGAGGTGCTCTGCTTGACATGTATGGACAGTCTATTTCAGAGTACTGGAGAGTCTCTGGGTCAGGAACCTATCCCTCTAGCACATTGTGTTCATTGTGATGACAAGGTTTACATCCCTGGAGCGTGTGGCTCTGAGGGATTGGGATTTCTTTAAGTGGAGAATGTCCAACAGCTCAGGGTTTGACATGGCCTTGTATGTTAAGCAGAGATCACCTCTGAGTAGACGATATGCCACAGAGTATAGCTGGAGTTTGTTTAGACGGTCAGCATAGGGCATATGCTTTAGGCCTGTGATTCTTTTACTGAGGTATTTCTGCAGCCTTTCCAGCTGTTGTAGATATCTTGTGAGATACATACTTAACGGGGCATTGTACTCTATAATGGGTCTAATGAGGGATGAGTACAATGAGACAATGACCTCCTTTTTTCTGGATGAAAATCCCTTAGTGATGAGGTGTGCCACATATAAGGATTTCCTGACTGTTGTGGTGATGTGGTTATCAAAGGTGAGACCACTGTCCACCTGTGTCCCTAAGTCTCTCATCACACTTTCGGTGCTTAGTGTACTGCCACTTATGTGGTAATTCATGGGTACATGTTTTTTCCCAAAGGGGATAACTATAAATTTCTTGGAATTAAGCTTGAATCCATGGCTCTGGATCCAAGCATCTGTTTCTGTAAGGCCCTTTTGTAGAATATCCACATCATTTGGGGATTCAATAATGGCTCCCAGTTTGCAGTCATCTGTGAACTTTGTTAGCCAGAGTCCCTTAGTGTTGTCCTGCACTTCAGAGAAGTAGATGCCAAACAAAAGCGGTCCCAGGACTGAACCCTGAGGTACTCCACTTGTCACTTGTCTGGAGATGGATTTGGTGTCAGCTACTTTTACAGTCTGGGTTCTGTCAGTAAGCCATTTGGCAACGCATCGAGTGATGTAGGGATTTATGCCCAGCTTAGTAAGTTTACTTATGATTCCAGAGTGGGGGGTGGTGTTGAAGGCCTTGGTGAGGTCCAGATAGGCTGTGTAGACTGCCTTACCCTAGTCCACAGCTCTGGAGACTGGTTTGAAGAATTCAATCAGGTTCAAGAGACAAGATTGGCCCTTCACGAACCCAAACTGGGTGGGGTCCAGTGTTTGAAGGTTGCCAATGTCTTTGTTTATAAGTTCCATGATAATGCGTTCCATGCCCTTGCAGATCAGACTCATCAGACTGATGGGACTGTAGTTCCCGGGATCCAAGGTGGATCCTTCCTTGTGCCATGAGATAACTGTAGCTGTGCGCCACTCAGTGGGCACAAAGGTTGAGGTGAGGCTATGATTAAACATGACACTTAGGTGAGGTGCCAGTTTATTTTGTAGTTCATGTAGTACACAGCCCAGGATGTCATCTGGTCCCATGGATGCTGTATTCTTAGCTTTGGAGAGTGCGGTTTCTACTTGTGTGGCCATGATTACTGGAATTTGGCAATCGTTTGGTATTGAGATAGACCCTTTAGGGGGTGAGAGGGGGGTGAAGTTGGCACTAACTCGATCTGCCAGGATATTGGCAATATCCTTGGGATCAGTATATTTAATGCCATCCTTTTTTGTTTCCTTCCAAAGTGCTCTTTTTAACTGTTTTATGGTCATTTTTGTGGTGAGCACTTTATTTCCTGTTTTCTCATTTCTTTATTTGTTTGGTAGTTAGTGTGCAATTTTGTTTTTGTCCACAGCTTCCAGACATTGTGTCTTTTCTTAATTAGGAAGAGTGTAGCTTGGGTGAGCAAATTGGAGCATCTAGATTTGACCCTTTTAGACTGAGCAGAAACAAGGGAGGTTAGAGTGTTAAGAAATATGGTGTTGAATTGTTGAGCTTCTTCATCAAGAGGTAAATGAAGTAGGAAGGACCAGTTTACAGATCAAAGGATGTCGTTAAAGGTGTCAGGATGAAAGTTGGAAAGTTTTCAGCATTCAATAATCTTATGTGTTCTAGAAAGATGAGTAGTGAATCTTTGGATGCAGATGGGAGAGTGATCACTGATGGCATCAGGTAGGGATTGAGGGTTGTGATAGAGGTTAGGGTGGGAGACTAGTATCTAGTCAATTGTAGTTGCGGAGTTAGAGATTTTATTAAAGAGGGCTGGAGTTGAGATGAGCTGGGTAAAGACATATAAGTTAATAATGGAGCTTGGACAGGGGGAATTAAGTGATGCCATTTAATATTTACATCACCTAAAAGGCTGTTCTCATTTGGTATATGGTTGGAAAACCAGGAGAGGATTTGTTCAAGTATTGATATAGTATCTCCTGGAGGTATGCAAATGTCAGGGATAGTTAGTGTTTTATGGTTATTGAGTTTGTAATTGGCAGTTAATAGTTCAGCAGTGAGGAAGGTAGGAGTTGAATTTGGTAGGGGATATATGGTAAGATTGTTGGAGTAGAGTATTGCTACACCTCCTCCTTTTTTGATAGTTCTGTCAAGGTAAAGAATATTATAGCCTGGTGGTAGGAATGTCTTATCTGATATATGTAGTTTAAGCCAAGTTTCGGATATGGTAACAATATTGTGAGATTGTTGAGCTACCCAAGAGTGAAATTCACTTGCTTTATTAACAATGCTATGGATATTGATGCATTATAATGATAAATGCTTTTGGGTATGGTCAGTGTAATGAGATGTAGAAGGGCAAGCTAAGTATAGAAGAGAACTGGAGTAGGGTCCAGGTTTGGATGAATGTCACCGGAAAAATGTAGGGTATTGTAGGGATATAGTAAACTGGCATTAAATAGGTGAAGAATGTTTTGCCTAAATTTCATTTATGGATGTAATGAGTTTAGTGAAAGAAGTTTAATCTTTGGGATGATAAGGTCAGTTGTAAGAAAAAGTGAGGGGGGATATATGAGAATAACAATGTGTAACTGCATGCAGTGTGAACATAGGAGATGTTGGAGAGGGAAGAATTAGTTTTAAGTGTACATAATATATGGAGAGGTAATTCAAAAGCAGAAGAGTGAGGATGAGCAGGTAATGTAAGAACATGTTATTGGTAAAGAAGAATAAAAAATTGACTGTATTTGACCAAAGGAACTGGAGGAAAAACAGAGGGTTAAGCGATTTTAATAATGTCTGAGTGTAGAAGGTGTAAGGAAAGGGGAGTAGTTAATCGATGGGATAGATATAGTAGAGGTAATTGGTTACAGGGAGGAGGGAGTGGTTCCAGAAGGGGTGGGAAAAAGTGTAGTTAGCTATCAAGGTAATTAATGTGGGGGTAGGTGGGATGGGGTAGGGTAGAGAAGCGGAGTGAGCCCGAGCATAGCGAGGGAGAATGGAGCGGGTTGAGCCATGGGAAGTGGAGAGTTTTGAAACAGAAAACAATACTATCTGGAAACCAGGGAGCCTGCCTATATAATATAAGCAAGAGTGTAAGAAAGAATATATAGATAGTAGTGAAGCAAATTCTCTACTTATGGTTGGGATGACTGCAATTAGGGGTATAGACTATACTCACGGTCTCTAATATAAGGTTGAAATTCAAATAACTGCTGGATAAACAGACTTTAATAATTAACTAATAACTACTCATAACATTTCTTTTTCTGCTTAAAAATATTTGTTTTATAGTAGACATCATTGCAAATAGGTTAGTTGTGGTTTATTATTGTTCTTTTAGATATGTATATTTCTTTTATAATATTTCTATTATCCTATATTAATGCTTTGTTGCTAAAATTTTCAGTAAAAACAATTAAGAAAAAAAGAATTCCTGGACATATTCTAAACAGTTGACCAGTACACTCCAGCAGATGGACATATTGGCCACTTTACCTGCACACCACACAAAGGCTGTTTCCATTATGAGCCCCATCTAGCCAAACTGCTCATAAGCATCTCTCCTAAACAGGCCCTATTCTCCTCGTCATACATACTCCTCCTACTGGCCCAAATTGTGTCCCTACATCTCTCCCTTAGATTGTGACTATTACTTGTAACTTTGGTTCAACATCTTAGTTTACTGTCATCTCCTCTATAGTCCATGTGTCAACAAGGGTTGTCACCTGTGAAAGGGGAAAAACCTGACAACATCCCCACCCTTTGCCACATCCACTGCTACATAACTTTGATATGTAAATGTTCATTGTTTATCTCCTCAAATCATCATGCTAGAACAGATTTTGAAGAAAGACTAGATAGTGTTATAAATGCAACAAATAAGCAAATGTGTAAACTTGCTACTCATTAAAAATATTTGTAATCTTGTCTTGAATGTTTGTTGAAGCTCTAAGCTTGGGTAATAGAGGGTCTAAAATTCATACTCAGGAAACAGAGAATATGATTAATATTTGTAGACTGTTCCATGTAATTTAAACTTCAAAGTTTCCCTCAGTCCAAGTGTTATTCATTTTTATAATATTATTTATACCAGAGATAAAAAGTATATGCAATTTAACCAGAAAACATACTGTTTAACTGGATAACAGATCCATTGGTTCACTTTTATTAAAAAGAATGAAAAAGAGTTTGAGCACATCATGCAAATGATTCTGTGGATTAGTCTAATCACCTGTTAATTGTTAGACTGCGGTGGTTGTGCTGCGGTAGCATTGCCACCTCACAGTAAGTCGTCCTGTTCGATTCTCAGCTAGAGCATCTTCTGTGTGGAGACATGCATGAATGGGCGTACCTTCGTTGAAGGTTGTGCGTCAAGGTTGGCAACTCGGCACGTAAAAATCTACTGCCAATCATTAGCGGACCGGAGTTCCGCTGTGGCGACCCCTAACCGGGAAAAGCCGAAAGACACAACAACAACCTGTTAATGGTTACATTTCACATCAAAATGATACCAATGAAAACACAAGAGAAGATTATTATGACAAAATAATTTAAGGGTAAATGGAATATCCAAGGGAATCAGTAAATATTTTGGGAAATATACTTAAGAAATATTTTCACTCTCAGGATAACTCAGAATAGTTGACCACATTTTTTGACAGAGACCTTGATTTCTGGATTTCCTAACAGTGACACTTATTTTCTGATTTTCGGGAAAATATTATGATAGGTGTCTACCCTACTTCCAAGTGATCCCAGCCTACAACTGAATAAAACATTTCAACAAGTCTAGTTATGATGGGACCCTCCAGCATTTCATTATATTATGCATTTTATTAAACAACTGTTTGCATTAAAATAACTATTTCAGCTATTCTGACCTTTTCAGGAAGGGAAACTATGAACATTATGACCTAAGTCAAAATCAACATAAAATATGTATCTATGTCTCTGTTATGTAAAGTTTCTCCTCATATCCATTGACCTTAAATAAGGGTAACCTTTTATGCTTCTTTTTCTAATAAGGTACTGAGTAACATCACAGATGTTGTGATTATAGCATAGAAAGACAATAGCATATAAAGACCCTCATTTGTCTAGACTCTGAATGAAAGGCAACAATGGCAGGAGGTGCGCTATGGTGCACTGTCTGTCTGCATGTCGCACTACTTTTCAATATTCTTCTAAATATCTGTGGCAGTGTTACACCAGCTAAGGGTGTTCAGGAGAATAAAGTACTCACTGCAGCCCAGGTGAGCTAAGTTCAATCAGAGGGTCAGTTGCTGAACAGAGCTAACAGGACATATCAGCATACCCATCCTGCTGGAAAGGAGGCGTAGTCAGCATTATCCAACTTCAAGCATTATTATTATTATTATTATTATTATTATTATTATTATTATTATTATTTAGTAACTGGGCAGGTAAGCTGGGCTGAAGAACCTTTTCAGCCATGACCAATTAAGTACACTTGGTAAATAGATTGTCATGTACATAAATAGAGAGCAGTAAGCAATAGTAAATATGCAGCTGGTTGTTAGACATAAATCAAATAAGTTGAAAGGGGAGGTGCATGGGGCTGACGTGGAACATCAAGACAGTTTACAATGAATAAGTCAATGTGAGTGTGCACATGCAAAGCAGAAGGCATACTTGCCCTTGCAGTGATGTGTATCATATGTTTCTTCCCCAGAGAGGGGTCAAGGCATATATAGTAAAAACATCATCATATCTGTAATGTCACTAAGGGCACAAGCAACCTTTATGGCTACCAATAGGAGAAACCCTTGGATGTCTCCCACTCCTGTGGACCTAGAGATGACCCCTGCCATGAGGGAATAAAGGGGCACAAGCAAAGTTGTTGGAGACTTGATGGTTGACTTACACAGAGACAAAAGGACCTAGAAAAAAACAATGACATTGTAATCCATGTCTTTAGCAAGCTAGTGTTTGAAACAGTATCTTTTCTACTGAATGAAACATGACCTATCAGGGCCTCTGAAATTACTATTTAACTGTAGTCTCCAAACAAGCTTTGTGACTCATGAATGGAGAAATGCAACAGTCATCCCTTTGCACAAAGGTGGGCCATCTACAGACCCTGGAAACTACAGACCCATAAGTCTCACTAATCTTATATGTAAAGCCATGGAAAGAATTATCATGAAGATGATCAATAGAGATATAGTAAACCTCCAGACACTGCACCCAACCCAGTTTGTTTTCATCATATGCAAATCACGTCTACTCAACCTGGTATACTTCTTTGTGAAGGTTACCAAAGCAATGGATGAGGACAAAATTGTTCACTCTGCCTACCATGACCTGACCAAAGAATTTGACTCAATACACCACTCAGGCGTTGTTGACAAACTCAAGAGGCTAGGTACAAACCTGTATTGTCACCTGGTGGATAGCCAATTGGCTCACAGACAGGAGCCAGGAAGTTAGAATTGGGGAGTCCACCTCTACAAAGAGACCAGTCACAAGAAGAGTCCTTCAGGAATCAGTCCTTGGACCACTCCTTTTTGGCATTTACTTCTCAGAAGTCAAAGCCAGTGTCACTGGTCTCTGGATGACTAAATTTGGAGATGATTGCAAATTAGCAACTATCATTGAATCTCACACTGGCTCAAGTGTTCTCCAAGAGGGGCTGACACGGACAAACAACTGGTGTCAGAGCAATGTACTAAAACTAAATGCCAAGAAATGCATAATAGTATCCTTTGGGGAAGTCATCCATCCCTGGTAACTATCCTATTGATAACACACACCCTTAGAGTTGACCCAGTAGTCAGGGACTTAGGGACATACATAGATAGTAATCTAGCCTTTGGTCATCATGTGTCTACAGTGGTGAGGAAATCATTCTATGTTGCACAACTTATAAACAAAGGTATGGCATCTAAGTCCAAGGAAGTCATTGTTGCACTGTATTCGGCATTCATCAGACCTGTCAGTGAGTACAATGCCCCCTTTGGTATGTACCTAACTAGGAATATCCAACAACTGGAATGTCCACAGAGGTTCCTCATTAAAAGAATACAAGGCGCAAGTAATATGTCCTATGCAGACTGCCTCAAGGCCCTATCCCTGTATTCTGTCGCCTATAGGCTTTTGATGGAAGATCTATGCCTGGCATAAAGGACATTGTCAGACTCCATTCTGATGAACCTCCTGCATATCCACAAAACAAACAGCACCAGAATTACCTGTTCAAAAGGCTTAAATCTTGCCTGTGATATAAATAGGTCCTGCTGGAGAGATAGGTATGTATCCCAGAGACTACCCCATCTATGGAACAGGCTCCCCATCCATGTCAAGCAGAGTTCCTCCCTAACCCAATTCAGTGCAACTTGGGCAATTGGATAGGAAACCAGAAATTCATCCCTTACACTTATCAATGGTATCAGAACTTGTCAGAGATTTGTGATGCATGGGTAGGCTTAAAAAGACCCTTGTGGTCCTTAGCCTAGTAAACACCTATGAACGTGTGAATGCATTGACAATGGAGTTTCACATTTATGTTTATGAAATACTATAGGCATTACGTACCCAAATAAGGTTTGTTGAAGCAGAAAGCTACATATGTGGTGGCAGAAAATAATGCCCATAAAATTAGAAGCCTATCCTTATTTTTATAGGAGGCACAGACATAGCACAGTAGTATGCCTTCCCACATTAATAAGCAATAAGACAACAAAAAAAGAAATATCAACTAACTAGCTAGTAAAACAACTCCACAGACTAAAATGAGATAATTTAATGGATGCTTTAAAACAAAAGCACAATCTTCATCATAGTATAATAGATAGCTCTTTGTCTTTACCTCTGTTTCTCTCATCTCATAGTCAGATGCACACACACACACACACACACACACACACACACACACACACACACACACACACACACGCTGCCTTTGCACACACACACACACACACACACACACACACACACACACACACGCACACACACACACACACACACACACACACACACACACACACACACACACACACACACACACAAACACACACACACTCCTTATTCAAATTAAGCACAAAAGTTTAAGCTAACAATCACACAATACTTCAAACTTTTTTATTCACTACTGAAGTAAAATTATGAAACCCATTTCAACATGGGATCCTTGCAAATCAGTACCACAGTGTAAAAACAACAAAAAACAGCGGAAGCAGACTGGTAAAAAAGGCACGGACTGTTTATTACTGTAAGCGCTTTCGGCCAAGACAATGCTCAGCCTTCATCAGACAAAAAACATTAAACACAGCAATCCATATATATATATAGACTCTAACAAGAATCAACTTAAAAACTAATTAATTAATTAACCAATCAGAATGTCAAATCAATTAAAAACCCCTACACCATTACCATTCAAAAGTTAAAATACCAGCCATACAATAGACACATTCAATTATTTCATAATTTTTTTCAGAATCCATATATAACCTAATAAATTCCTATTATTAACTTATCACAAATAAATAACCCTCCTTCTACTCTATAAATAAAGTGAGTAATGATAAATATGTATATAAAAACACATAAAATTTACAATTTAAAAATAAATTTAAGTTCTTACATTCCTGACACTGCCACTTTAAAACAAAGTCTAACTATATAAGTAAAATATAAAATATAAAATCACTGAAGCTCACCAACTAGAAATTCATCTAAGTAGAGCTTTTAACTTAAGAATACACTTAACTGGGGGAATATGTGCAGATGTTCTGATCTGCCAAAACAATTCTTGCTCTTCCAAGTATAACTGCCAAGGTCCACCCCTAATATCATTTTTAACCTGGTGGACTACAGTAAATAGGAAACAATGTTCTGGATACTCTAAATTGTGCCTAGCGAGTGCGTTGGTCAAATCCTTCCTCCCTATGGCATAAAGATGTTCATAAATTCTCTTCCTTATCCTCCTCTCAGTTTTGCCTATATAGAAGGAGGGACATTTCTCACATAAGGCAAAATATACTACCCCCCCTAGATTCACAGTTGTAATTACCATTAATAAAATAGTTTTTCCTGTTAACGTTAATTTTATTACCAGGGAGGATGAATTTGCATTGGGGGCACATTCCAAATTTTTACATCCCCACGGCCTTATCTTTAGTTTTAACCTTGGTCTTTTCAACAAGATTTTTGAGATTAACACCCCTTCTATATGTAAATCTTGGGTGTGTACCTAAAACTTTAACTAAACCTCTATCCTCTAGGATAATACTCCAATTCTTAACTAAAATTTCCCTAATTAATTGGTGGTCCACACTAAATGTAAACAAAAAATTAATCCTAGGTAATGCCGTGGTAGCCTTGTTTGTGATGACGTTAAGTGGTCTATCCATTGTGCCACCACCCAACAGGGGCAAGAAATGTCCGTTGTTTCTTTTAACCTGCACTTCATCCTTCATCTGTTTTAAACAAAAAATTAATCCTAGGTAATGCCGTGGTAGCCTTGTTTGTGATGACGTTAAGTGGTCTATCCATTGTGCCACTACCCAACAGGGGCAAGAAATGTCTGTTGTTTCTTTTAACCTGCACTTCATCCTTCATCTGTTTTATTAGACAATCAGGATACCCTCTACTCAAAAACATTTTTCCTATATTGTCACATTCCTTAATAAAATCTACCTCATCTGATATCATCCTGGCAGCCCTAACAAACTGCCCCTTTACTACACTTCTTTTTTGATGAAAGGGGTGACAACTTGAAAAATGAAGGTAACTATTTGAAAAAGTTAGCTTTCTGTAAATCATAGATTTAAACTTGTTTACTTTGTCTTTACTTAGTTTTACTTCTAAGAAGTTCATTTCATCAACTCCTATAGAGTACGTAAACTCTAAGAAGTCAGTCATTCTAGAAATACTGTCTATGAAGTCAGGTATCAGATTAAGGGGCCCTTTCCAGATAAAACACATGTCATCTTGGTATCTAGTATACCAAGTGACATGTTGTTGATACATTTCATTATTGAACAGCCAATGACGTTCCCAAAATGCCATTACACTATTTGCAAAACTGCACCCACAGGGTGAACCCATGGCTATCCCGGTATTTTGAAGAAAAAACTGGTTCTTAAACACTAAAAAGTTATTTGATAATACCAACTCTAAAAGAGTCTCCACTACATACATCTGCACACTAGTGGCATTTTTAGCCATCACAAAGTTCCTTGTCCAATCAATACCCAATTGGTGTGGAATAACTGTATATAGATCTTTCACATCTACTACTAGGAAGACATACTCCAAGTTGTATTCAATTTTATTTATATTCTCCAAAAAATTCCAGGAATCTTTACAAATATGGGGTTCATCCTGTATCAATGGTTTAAGAATCCCATCAACATATTTGGCACAAGCATAAGTAATAGATCCTCTTCCATCCACTATTGGCCTAAGTGGGGGATCTATTAGATTTTTATGAATTTTTGGTGTACCAAATATGGTAGGAATTTTAGGGGCTGGCATAGACAAAAAAATGAAAGGTATTACAATCAATACTGCCTTCCAAAAAGAGGTCATCTAAAACACCCCTAATTTTCTTATAGGCTGCATGGACCTCATTCAAGCTAGATCTCAAGTAGGTGTCAGACTGTAGATGTTTCAACATCTTGCTTTCATATAAATATTCATC
Source organism: Protopterus annectens (assembly GCF_019279795.1). Lineage (NCBI taxonomy): Eukaryota > Metazoa > Chordata > Ceratodontiformes > Protopteridae > Protopterus > Protopterus annectens. The sequence continues at coordinate 1,084,562,248 of NC_056729.1, forward strand.
CATAAACACCAGACCCCCTCCCTTATCTGGCTTCATGACTCTAACTTTACATTCATTGAGAAGTGAAATGAAATCTAACTCATCTTTTGAAATGTCACTTCTCATTTTGCTAACATGATTATTAGTATTTAATCTAGCCTTTAAATCTATGTCACATAACTTTTCAAAAGTGTTTAACACACAATTTAATGGTGGATTAAATATACTTGATACTCTAAAGGTGTCAAAAAGTACAGGTGCAGTCCCTAAAGAGACTGCCAAGTTCAGCTTCCTAACATACAATTTCAGATCGATAATGGTTTTAACTAGTTTACCCCTTCTAACTGGAATAAACAACAGTCCTTTTGAAAAAAAGTAAATCAGAGGTTGATCAACAGACAATACTGTGTAATTATATATCTTAAAGTCACCATTTTGACTTATATGCATCTTTGCATTAGAGGGAATGTCATCTCCTCCATTGCTTCCCTCTTCTCCTCCTCTGTGCTTGTCCCCTGTTGCTTGTTCGGGTATTGTTATTGTTCGGCCTGTTCTTGCCCCTGGAAAAACCTTGGTCACTTTCATTTTGAGCAAGTCCTTGATTTTGATTTTGGCCTTGTACATTATTGTTGTTGTTATTATTATTAGCTTGGCTCCTAATACGTTCACTTCTACGAACTGGAAGCTGTTCTTGATTACTGTTATCATCAGGGGTGGTAACTGTATCATTAACTACCCCTCTCTTAACTGAATTATGTGCCACTATTGGGGGAGGGGGATAGGCTTTGTTATTTTCATAGTCATAAATATCTCTGTCCATTTTCTGTTTTTTATTAACAACAAGTTTAGAGATAGATGCTTCAATACTTGAAAAAATTCTCAACTAATCATATTTGTATCTTGCAAAATCATTGTCCTGTAATAAGCCAGTCTCCAGTACTTCTAACTCTTCTTTGAGTCCTATAATCTCCGAACCATAGAAGTTAATCAGTGAAAGCAGAAAATCAAAACCCTGTTTATCAAACAAGGTTAACAGTTCTTGATGGTATAAAGAATTGTTAACCAATCCTGCAGGATAACGCCATTGGCATAAACCCTTAGGAATACATTCCTGCAGGTATGCAACCTCCAATTGCAATTTCTTACATCTAAACAGTTTCTGATCAAAAATGTTCAATTTATCAACAAAGTTACTCACCGAACCTTCTCGGTTCACAGTTCTCTCTTTGGGATTATTAGATAGGCCAAAGAAGTCTTTTTTACCCAAAAAGTTTGCCATTGAAGGCATGGCTGTAGAGTTACTAGCTCCATTCATTCTTTCAGGCGACTTGTTACCTTGTTCACAAGTTATATCTCCACTACTCCTTCGTATACTTCTATTAGCGTCAGGCTGCCTGGGTGAATCATTCAAACAATTTGCAGGCTGACACATCTGCTGATTCCCCTGGTGCGCTCCAGGAAAAGCATTCGCCTCAATGTTCCCTCTGGAAACCACAGATGTACCAGAAAGGTTCCTATTTACATTCAATTCAACCTTTTGTGATAAGTCGTCGACTCTAGTTAACAGAAGGTTAACTAACGTAGTTAGGTAGAAGGAGGGTTATTTATTTGTGATAAGTTAGTAATAGGAATTTATTAGGTTATATATGGATTCAGAAAAAATTATGAAAAAATTGAATGTGTCTTTATTGTATGGCTGGTATTTTAACCTTTGAATGGTAATGGTGTAGGGGTTTTAATTGATTTGACATTCTGATTGGTTAATTAATTAATTAGTTTTTAAGTTGATTCTTGTTAGAGTCTATATATATGGATTGCTGTGTTTAATGTTTTTTGTCTGATGAAGGCTGAGCATTGTCTTGGCCGAAAGCGCTTGCAGTAATAAACAGTCCGTGCCCTATTTACCAGTCCACTTCCGCTGTTTTTTGTTGTTTTTGAAGTTTTAGTTTTTATTTTTGTGCATGTCAGTACCACAGTGTGCCATTTCTATTTTGTATAGTCTACCTCATTACTAACATCACTTTCCCTGATCCTAGTGCTAATAGCATCAAAAACCTTAAATCTGAAACAGGGGCTTCCATTAGTATCTGCTCTCTGCTTCTATGAAGATATATACAGGTTTTCTTTTGTTTACCAGCTTTCATTTGTATTCTAAATGAATTTCATCTCAGTCTTTTTTCACATACAGTTCTTCAAATTTTTAGCATATTTCTAAATAGACTACATTTACACTATTACAATCAACATAGTGGGGGAAACATTTTGAAATGGTCTACTCTTTCTCAGTTAAACTAGCAATTTTCTCAAAATCTGTCTAGTATTGCTATCTTGGTGGCACAGAAAGACAAAGCCTGTACAGTCACCCAGAACACAGGCCTAGTCACTAGAGAAGTTTGTATATAGAAAAGTCTCTCCAAGATTGTTTTGTGATATCTTTCTTTCGGCTTTTCCTGGTTAGGGGTCGCCATAGCAGATCACTGGTCCGCTATTGATTGGCAGTGAATTTTTATGGTGTCGAGTTGCCAGCCAAGTGTCCAAACTACACAGAAGGCACACCCACACTCGCAGGGAGGACATGCAGACTCTGCACAGAAGGCACTCCAGCTGAGAATCAAACTGGAGAACCCCTTGCTGTCACATTTCTGAATAAATTAATCAGGGGAGGCATTAAAGGTCAGTGAGAGATAAATGCACAAAAAAATGTAAATGAAAAAGCTTTTCTGATTTTATTGTTTAAACTGTGATATCATTCTGTGGTTCTTTCTTAACATTTCATCAAGCTGAATAGTAAGATATTCACACACATTAATATAAGAAATACCTGGCTGGTAGTAGCAGTCTGTGTTTCATAGATGACTGAATGAATGTCCATCAGTGGCAGACTGTTTGCACTGGAGATTGCATCATCATCTCCATGCACAGTTTGACCAGTAGCGCATGTGCCTTTTGACACTGCATGTTACTGTTCCATTTTGCATTTTGCTGACTTAGTACCTTCATGAGCACAGCTGCTTACATAGCTGATTTGCATGTTATTGGCTCTTATGGAAAGTGTCACATGGCCTAACAGCTACACATGCATAAATAACCCTGGCTGTACCGTCAGTACAGCATTCTGCACTGGATTGGTGTAAACAGTCACACCTCGTCCAATTACATGAAAGTGACCACTACCACTTGATGATTCCTTTAAGAGTATCTAAGACCTCTGATCACTGCTTTATCTAATTCAGCAGCTGTGAGAGCCTGATGGAATAATAGTGGTCTGTGTTCAAAATGACAATAGTTGGTCTACACACTGTGCCTCCAACTACTTATCCATATCAGCCTACATCTATATGCAAGTTTGATTGGTAACTTGTATTTACTATGGAAAATGGTGGGTTATCCTTGCACTTTAAATGGCAGCTACTCCATGTCCCTAGATTGCAAACTATTGCTTTGCTGTTTTGAAATTATCTCAGGTAGAAAAGTTTTGCTGTTGACATAAGGCATTTTTGAGATTTGCAATCTGCTCTAGATTTTGAGTCATAAGATAGACAGTTAAGTTTACAGATAAAATGTCTCCATTCAGCTGAAATCTTCAAGTGTTACATCTTTTTTTAACTAATTGGTAAAACAGTCCCTTCTTATGTTGTTCAAATCTTTCTTCTACCTGTGTTTTCATAAAGCTATTGCTAGTTGTTCTTGATCTGTATTAAAAAAGTTCTGTATAAAACAATTTCTAACCGCTTATTGATTAATAGATTATGAAAAATGTATGTTATCTGACACCGCAATATGTAAACATTACACTCTTTGTTTTATACAACATGCCAGTTCATGGACTGTCAACAAAGTTACATAACTCTGCAAACAATTCTCAGGCAAGCACAGCATTTTTTTAAATCATGTCTTTACTGAAACTTGTTCCATAGAATGCATCAATACTTTTCATACCATAAACGCAACTAGCTCGATGAATTTCAAAAGCTGTTTTTTGCTGCTGACAGCAGTACTCATGGGAAAGGGATCTTGATCTTAAAGCAATCCAGTTAAATAATAATCCTGGCAGCTATGGAATTAAATATATAACCTTCAAAGTTAATGTACCAGTGTATAAATTCCTACAACACCATTTAGGAGATACCTTTATAAAATTTAACACAGCAGGAAGGGAAAGGATATGTCACTGTACCACAATTTAATAGTATGTTTCTGATTGCTGTGCTCTAAAATATACCACAATGTGACACATACATAACGTTATATCATTAAATTACATTATTGTACATAAATCAGAACATGATTACTTTCATAAATTAGACAAACCTGATTTTCAATTTCTCTGCAAAGACATTTCCTCCAGATTTAATAAACTCTGTGTAGGAATAGTCCGCATCTCTCTCTCAGCAGCGCGACTTGCATATTAATGAAGGCACTCTACTGAGAGAGAGCCATGCACATGGATACTGAATCAGTGCTAGGGGGTGTGTTACAGCACTCGCAGATCTGTAACATGCCCTCTGCACTCTCAAAGTGCCATAAAGCACTTTATAATAAAGAAAGTGTCCTTGGACACTTAAATGAAGAATGTGAAGTGAATGTCATGTAGGGGGTGTCTTACAGTATCTGTAACACCCCCCTGCATTGTGAAAGTGCTGTATGGCACTCAAAGAATAAAGAAAGTGTCCTCAGACACTTATTTAATAATTTGAAGTATATTGTTTAATTTCTAACTAATGGTTGAATTTTTTTTATTTCGTTTTCTTCAAAGTTTAAACGTACCTCAGCAGTGCTTAAACATATCAAGAAGCTATATAGAAAAGTATAGCTGAACTCTTCATAGGCAAGTTAGCTGAGTGGTTAGAGTCAAAGCTTCATGTGCAGTAGGTGCACAGTTCACATACCAAGACAGGCCATTCAGCTTTTACTTGTGAAATCATTTTTATATAAATTTTTATTTTATTTATTGATGTAGTTAGTGATTTTTGTAACCAGAGTAGTGTGGCAGATCCAGAATTCCAGTGTCATTGGAGATATGAGGTGAAAACCACCATTTAAACACAATTGTTCAATACAGTACAGTCACATCCCAAGGCAACGTAATGAAAGCACAAAGGGGAGGTCATGTAAATGAAAATACATACACATAACACGTGGGGATTATGGCTGACAAAGTTCACAGATGACTGCAAACTAGGGGCCATAATCGAATCTCCAGCTGACACAAGCATCCTCCAAAAGGGTCTCACAGAGACGGATGCTTGGTATCAGAGCCACGGCCTCAAGCTAAATGCTAAAAAGTGCATAGTCATCTCATTTGGGAAAAATAAGGTGCCCACAAATTACCACATAGGTGGTAATCCATTAAGTACGGAAGAAGTAATTAGAGATTTGGGGACCAACATGGATAGTAATCTCTCCTTTGATAATCACTTGCCAAAGTGGTTAGAAAGACCTTCTATATAGCCCACCTTATCACGAAAGGGTTTGCATCTAGATCAAGAGAGGTCATTGTGCCCCTCTACTCGTCACTCATCAGGCCCATAATTGAATACAATGCCCCTTTTGGGATGTACCTTACCTGACACTTGCAGCAACTGGAGACACCCCAAAAGTACCTCACCTAGAGGATCATGGGCTACAAACAGATGTCCTATGCAGCTTGACTAAAGAAACTCCAGCTCTACTTAGTTGCTTACCGCCTACTCAGAGGTGATCTATGCCTGACGTACAAAGCCATGTCAAACCCAAAATTAATGGACATGCTCCACCTCAAAAACATCCAAGTCCCTTAGAGCTACATGCTCCTGGGACTTAAACCTCAGCACAAAAATAAATAGGAAATGCTGGAGGGACAGATTCATTTCCCAGAGGCTCCCCTCACTCTGGAAAAGAATCCCAATTCATGTTAGACATAGCCCCTCGCTGACCCTCTTCAACCGAAATCTGGTCGCATGGATGGGAAATCGCAAATTCACCCCTGGGATCTCTTCTGTGTCCCTGCTAGACAGAGGCATAGTAAACTAATCTTAAAGGGTGCCTTCTATGACCTACTTTACAGAGGCACAGTAGGCTAAACTAATAGGGAGGCGGAAGCCAAATACACTCTGGCTAGGCTTATAAATGCCCTAGGGCAGATAGCCTAGTATCTACCTATGAACATATGAACATATTAATAAAAATGTATCAGTCTTGAGTAACTAATATCCAGTTCTTATTTTTTTAATAAAAAATTTGTTTCCCCTTCGCTCAGTTTTGCTAAGCACTGCTAAGCCAAACTAAGCAATGCTTAAACAGGACCTGTCTGAACAATACTTAGCAGTACTTAGCTCTACTTAGCTGGTTTGAACATTGCTAAGCAGTCCTATTCTAAGCACTCCTCAGCTCAGCTCAGTTGAATGGATTTGTGCACTTCTAAGCACTGCTAAACATTTGCCACTTTAAGCACTGCTCAACTCAGCTTAGCGAGTTTGCACACTGCTGAACTTTGCTTAACATTTTTAAAATGGTCCAATGACAGCAAAGGGTGGGACTATGTCTTTATTTAAACCACACAGGTGGGAATACAGTCAGAATCTGTTTGAGTTTGATCCCTATAGGAACTATGGCAGGTGCAGGAGAGAGAATGCACTTTTGGGTTCAGCACTGGGGCATGTTGGAGTCCAAGTCATGGCTGGGTTCCTCATAAAGAACCATGATGACAGATTGCTGCAGGTCCAGTATCAGGGCTCAGAATACAAGTCTGAGGCCTGGGATTGTCTAGCATGTGAGCTCACCAATGCCACTGGCATCCTCCACCTCCACACTGTTAACCAGGTCTGTTATTTTTATGATGACCTGAAACTGAGGAAGTGGGAGCTCTTGGCCCAATGGATCCAAGATGCCCAGGCCCAGAAGTTTGTAAGCATATCAAGTGGTGATTTATCAAATGCATTATGAATATCTGATAGAGAGGTATTCATAATGGTGTGTTTTCCACCCACAACTGCAGTGGAGAGGACTCATAATGTTGAGGCCCATGCAGGATGACTGGCAAGGCTGTGCCAACAGTGTGGTGACTACAGATATAACTTGCAATATATATAGTCCAATAAATAAGAAAGTGTAATTGTTTACTGCCATTAGGTATGGTGTGTTCTGTGTGTACTGAATAAATGTGTTGCTAGACCAACATTGATATAAGTGACTATTGCCAGGTACTGTACAATACAGATGAAGGCAGCAAACAAGCTACTATTGATGAAAGAAAGCCAATACTGTATTAATACTGTGTAGGATTGAATATGTTAATAAAGTACAATGTGCTTGCTACTGTGAAAGTAATAGCTGACATACATTCATCATCTACAGGATATGCAATACAACCGAATTTAGAATTTTAAATGTAATAAACCACTGTGTCATGTCACCCTAAATAAACCTTATTTCCACAAACTGTTGTGTTTAATCTGGTCTGTTGTTGAAGAAAACAAGTGTAGAGGTGCTACACAGCAAATATGGCTATCAGAGCATGAAATCACTGGTTTGTCTGATAACTAGCTGTTATGCTAAACTGTAGGTGTGGAGCTGTAAAACAAGATACAATGAAACTTGATATATATTCTGCACTTAGATCTGATCCTTGAATAGTAATGTGTAAGGTATTATAGTGTGTTTCATGCGGCATTATCTTGTGTTATCCTTTGCATTTCAGCTACACGTATTCCTGAATATAGGCATGCTGATGCAGGCAAGTATGAAATTGCACATATATGATATGCAAATGTGTATGGTTCAGGTATGCAACCCAGCACCCTGCTATGGTCTGTACAGATCACACATAATCACATCCACTAGATGTTAAATGTGTACACCTGCATTCAAAGTATTAATACACAGTTCACTATCTATCATGCATGACACTGTGCCACTCCACTTATATTATAAGGTCAGACTTTGTAACCAAGTGGATTTTAGGCACAAATCAGTCAAACAGCAGACAGTGGTTCCCCTGTAGCTCAGTGTGATAAGAAATAGACATGTAGTTCATCTCTGCACACACAGACCATGGTTTGAATCCAGGGACTGGTACAAAGATGTGTTTGTAGTTGCACATAAGTAATCTTGAGTATTTGTAGAAACAGTCAGGTAGTGTTAACAGATATTTTCTCCACAGGGCTCACAGGTAAAGAAATGTTTGTATTAGCTATATGAAGGGTATACTAATAAACTGTGTACAAATGTTCCAGTGTTCAACCCTATGCCTACAAATGACAGCAGGATAGCTATATACACCATGCACTCTTCCTGAAACATGTCTCTCAAGTATCACACTGTCACAGCTAGTGATCACTGTTGTCAATAACCTTGCACACGCATATAAATCCAGTAGAAGTATGCCATTAGCACACTCATGCAACATCAGTGCAGGGTTTACCTTGTTAGTCATATATATAACCCTGACATGTACGAGTCCTCTCTAGTCATGTACCTAGAGTTGTCACAGCTTGCTCCATAGCATTCCAGGTTGACAGATTAGCAGGTATGTATGTGTTACACTAGCTATATGCCTCAGGTAGATGTCAAGTGAGGGCAGACCTGTACAGTATTGAGCAGTACTGTTGTGTAAAATATAGCCTATACAGTTGATAATAGACTGTTTTTTCTCTCCCCCCACCCCTTATCTGCATCAATAATTATTATTCAGATACTACGGGTATGTTTTTCTCAAAACGTAATGTTGAGACTTGTGTTCTATTATTGTTCATATATTTCAATGGTTGCATACTAACTTACCTTGTTTAAATTCTATTGTTGGTGGCCTGTTGCCATAACTGTTACTGGCATGCTGTTAAAATAATGACTGTTATTCCATGTATGCATGTGTTCTGTTTGTTATGCAATTTTTCCAATTCTATTGTTCTGGGTTAATTGGAACACCCATGCATGCTCTTATAACTAATGTTGAAATGTTTTGTTCATGACTAACCAATACACTTTGAAAAACCTCAACATCATAACATGTTTGGATAGGCAGAACCCTCCTGTCCCACCTCATCTGGCCACAGAACAGTGTCCCAGCATATCTGGGACCCAACCTAGAGCTGCTTCCTGTGCTGGCCCTACTCCACCCTCGGGTGGAACCACATCAGGAGATGGAACCTATCCCCCTCCGGGCGCGGTCGCAGAGAGTACCCTGTCACCCAAAACTAGATCAGAGGTACAGTGCTCAGGGTCATCCAGGGGACTTGGATGACCACCTGTGTCAGATCAAGGGCAGACTGGCACACCTTTGGGGGGCAGGTTGGCCCCATTGTCCAGCCCCCAGCACAGTCACCTTCAGGGCTGTGAAGGAGCAGTGATGACTGCCCATGGGTGGCGACCTCAGTTCCACTGTTTCCATCAGGGGCATGTGACTATCTGATTCCTAACAACCATCCACGTCCAAGGTGTTTACCCCCCTCATGTGTCATACCCCACCCCCATCTGCTGTCTTGTCTGTCTGCAAAAACAACCTCTTCTACTCAACTTACCTCCCCAAACTTACCTACAACCCTTCCCCAACATCCCACTATCACCTTAAAAAAGGTGGCATCTGTCCCCCCAAAAACATCTCATCTCATACATAGCTCTCAATTTTCCCCAGTGTACACTGACATTAATCAGTTTACCCATGAATTCCTCAACAGATATATGTCACCCACACCCCTCTGTAGGGTGTGAGGCTCTAAATTCTAAATTGTCCTCATCATTCACAGCTGTTGCTGCACAAGAAATGGAAAGCTATGGTCCTTTCCTACACCCCTGTCCTGCACATCCCTAGCTGCCTTTCATAATGTTTTTCCCCATGCTTGCGCCCATTTCACCACTTTCCTATCACCCCTTTTTTCTTTTCTTTTTCTTGGAATTAGCACAGGTTTAAACCAGAGTAAACTCCGCTAAGTGAAGCTAAGGGAACCTAAGCATCTCTTGGTATCGCTTAGCATCATGCAAAACCACACAAACATGCTTAAAACTGCTTTAATCACATTCAGTCACTGCTCTGCCCAGCAAAAAATAACCAACCCTGGCAAAGCTTGAACACAGGACCCTGTGCACCAGGGTCAGAACAACGCATCACTCTAAGAAATCACATGTGAGAATTAGTAATTCTTTTGTAAATATATCATGCATTACAGTCATTTAACATTAGGGAAAACAGCCTGCCAAGTGTCAAACCCAGAACGCTCTGCACTAAAGTCAGAGCAACACACCACTAAGCCAAACCAGCGTTGGGGAACTAGTACTGCTTTTGTAAATATATAATGCAGTGCAGTCATGTAACATTAGGAAAAAAAAAGGCAAAGCTGCCAAGTATTGGCCCCAGGACCTATTAAACTACAGTCAGAGCAATGCACCACTACAGGGAATTGTTGATGTTTTTATAAATATATCATGCAGTATAATTTTGTAACTTTAGAGAAAAAAGACACCACCGCCAAATTTTGGACCCAGAATCATCTGAACTACAGTCAGAGCAACACACCAGTAAGCCAACTAACTTCTAGAGTATAGCAATTGGTTTTACAAACATATCCTGATTGCCAGTCACACACTACTCCTATATACAGTGGCCAAAATCACAATGTACTTGTGCCTCTGACACAAACACAGAACCAGTACACAGACAAATAAATGCTACTGGATATACAAAAGGATTGCAATATCAGGTAGAGATAACAACTGCACAGACTGTTGCTAAATAGCCACATTGTGCCCTCTATTTATGGTAGGGTCATCTTAAAACCTACTCTATGTGCTGACATACTGGCAAGGCAATGCAGATTGGGGTTACAAAATCATGACAGGCAGCTCAATGTCACTCATCATACCCATCAGAATACACATGTCCATGCTAATCCTGTTACACACTGTATGCATGCACATATGTCTTACAAATACACCTGCCATAATAATGACTTGATAGTTCTATCTGTTACATGTCTAGCATCTGTCACATCTGTACACCCACAGTCCTGTCCCACAGCCCAGTCTGTGGCATGACAACTACATCCATGTCACTACAGCATAGGAATAACTGAGCCCTGCAATGTTCAGCAATACTGGTTGCTCCTACCACAGTCATTGCCACCCACAGTACCACGTTAAAGGCCTGCAAGGTGGGACACATTTCACAATTATTAATATGTATACTAAATGTTGCCTACCACAATCTGGATGGCACTATTACATAACATATGCACCACAGGCACATGCCTCGCCTGGACTGTTGTGGGTACCCTCAGCCAGGCCATGCTGTGACACAACAGCTGACACTGCACCCTCACTGACAGTAACAACTTGCTCTTACCCAATGTCTTCACAATGCCTAGTCTGATTCCTGGCCAGAATCCAGTAGCCACAGCCTGCTACACATGCATCAGTATGCCCAGCTACCTGCTACAGATGTAACATTGCTCCCAAACATCTAGAGCAGGGCATCCACACATCACCCATACATAAAGGGTTAGGGGGGATGCTGAGGTTTTAAGGGGCATGTCTCCCAGTCTTTCCCTACAAAAATACACAGCTGATAGACCAGCATCAACTGTAGCAGCATGCACAGTCAGATAGAAAAGGATGTATGTCATTCACATCTGCCTGTCTCCTTACTCATCCCAACACACATTTTTATTTAACATTTCTTTACTAGGAAAGTCTGACTTTGTACAAGCCAATTTTCAGCGGAGGCCAGAGAGAAACACTCTAGTCACATTATCTTTGAATGCGGGAGGAAATTGGAGCACCTGGAGAAAACCCACACAAGCACAGGGAGGACATTCAGACTACACACAGAAGGAACCCCAGCCAAGAATTGATCCGGAGAACTTCTTGCTGTGAGGTGGCAATTCTAATCACTACACCACTGCACCATCTGGCCTTTTACACAGTACACTGCTAAAGAATGTGAAAGTCTGTCAACAATGGCCAGACATATCATGCAAAACTGTGGACATAACATATTAATCCAAACAGTGGACAGTATTTCCACCTACCCTCTGTGATGCTGTAGCTCCCATACCTTGATAATGTCCTCCTCACAGGCCAGGAACAGGGGCAAGGCCCACACAAAGGCATTATTTATAGCACAGTGTTGCCAAGCCATTGGCTAATGCAAAGGCTACCCAGCTGTTCTGAAAGCAATTAGCAAGTGGGAGCCACAGACTGGTGCACAGGCCATCACCTGTGCATGAGCATTACCTACAAAAGGCAAGCTGCTGCCTATGGTTAACAGGTCTGACACTTTCTTCATGAAGGCAAACTGCAGTTCTTTACAACACTACAAGTGTATTTCTTCTGACAAAGGTGTACAGCACTATACCAGGTATGTCATACAATTAAGCATGTAATGGAATGCAGATGGAGGAATGCAGTCATGGGAAATAGGAATTTAAACAGTAGGTCTCAACAACACTTCCTGGACTGACATATTGTTGTTAGTCTGCTTTCCAGCACCTACTGCCATCCCTGATGGCTCTGTCTGTAGTGACATAGATCACAGCTCTGGCCCCTGACTCACCCCAGCAATGGTCAGCTCACATTTGACTACTACTGGATTGTCTGCTGTACAATACTGACTGTGACACTGCCAGCTCAGCTAACTGGGATTTTGTAAATAATCATGTCATTTGTGAATATTATTATGATACATATATTTGTCTTACAAATGTAAGAGAACTATATATATTATGTGTATATTAAACTACTGGCACAGAAGTGTGTTTAACTGTATGTTATATACTGAGCTCATACCTCTCAACTGTCCAGATTTTTACAGAATGTCTACGTTTGCCTCATATTTTTAGTAATTTTCTCATACATTTGTGTTTTTTCTGGCAAATCATAATAGCACACATTTGAATTTCAGACTTCATACCCTTCAGAAAATTCATGCAAATGCAAAAACTGTTATTCTATCAACTGTCTAATTTTGTAAGAGCAATATTAAAAAGGTATAATTTTTTGGGGCTTTTGTCTCCCCTTTATTTGTGCCTTTGTCCAGATGTCTTGCTCTAAGAAGTTGAGAGGTATGACTGTGCTTCAAGTGGGTAACCACAGTGTACTGTACTGGAAAAGAACAGAAATTTATATAAAGTATTACCTGTGCAAATGTATGTATTTATAGTGGAAGCTGGAAGTCTCAAACATACAGAGGTAACTTGCAAAACTTCAAGAAGATAAGCTGAACTTGTTTTATGAATGTGTTATCTCAGTTTCAGTGCAGCAAGCAGATATAAATGTCTATTGCTAGAGGTTTTTGTATTGTCTTGAAGCATAAAGAATAACTAGGTTGAAAATGTAAAGTGTTTAACTGTGTTATGACTTCCAGTTCTACATAAACATCAGACAGATATGCACTTCTGATGCAGAGATGTTAAAATATATGCTAGTTGCTGTTAGCCTAGGAACTGAGGGCAGGTAACAAACAGTAGTATAATCTGCGTTAACGCAGCAGTAATGTTGATTATAGGTTCATAGGTTCATAGGTTCATACTAGGCTATCTGCCCGAGGGCATTTACAAGCCTAGCCCATCGTTTTGTGGCTTAGGCCACCCCTTTAGTATGGGGAACTATACCCATTATTTTTCTGTGCCTCTGTTGAGCAGTGACGCTGAGGTAATCCCTGGGGTATATCTGCGATCTCCCATCCATTGGTCAAGATTTCTCTTGAACAAGGCCAGCGAGGTGCTCTGCCTCACATGTACCGGGATTTTGTTCCACAGCATAGGGAGTCTTTGGGTGATGAATTATTACTTTCAGACCTATCTCACAGAAAGACCTTTGCATTTTATATGTGTCTTTGTATCTGACAACATCCACTCATCTGCATTTGACTTGGTAATAGTAAGGAACTAGGGAAAAGTTCATTTGTTTACATATAGATGGGAATATAGTAAAGATTGCTATACATGTTTGCTGTATTTATTTCAGACTGTCCTGCAATGTTGTCTTAACAACTCATTACATCTGAGTGACGGCTCCAGGTGCATCTGCAGTTAACTCCTACTGACGTCTCTAGGCATCAAATATTGCTTGCTCATATTTGCATCAATAATTCCAGAACCATGCTATGTACATGGGTTTAAAAGAGTTCATCATAAAGCTTACACAATGGTAAAATCAACTGCATTAATATTTCACATCTGTCTAGTGCAGGTAAAGATATATTAACTGTTGTTTTTATGATACTAATTTATATAGATATAATTTTTACATTTTTTAAATATTTCAACAGTCAAGTAACACAGACAGAACTCCTTTGCCTCACGACAGCTCTCAGCTAGATTAATAAAATGCTACTGACAGTATGTGTGTAACGTGAGTGGTTTCTGAGATCTTGTAAGTTGTTTATAAAATATTACAAACATAATAGTTACTGTATTTACTGTAACTTAGAAAATTCACTTTAAGACCTAGAAACTAAAGAATACTAACACTAAAGAAATAATTTGTGCTGAAGGGTTTGCCATTTGTACATCTTCCATAACCCTTATGGTTCCAGAGATATAAGCATTTGTTTGAAAGGTGAGGGCATAACTTGATTCTGTCAAAAGATTTAGGCCCGGCCCATTGGAAGTTACAGTGCAAATGCCCTGAGCTCCATTGGAGTGAATGAGTTAAAATATTCCCTGTTATTCTGAACTCTGTAGTTACTGTATTGATTGGGTATTGTCTTGTTCATTAATTAGTTATTATTAAATATAGTTAAACCTTGTAATTGTGACTGGTATGTTTAGAACTAAGTAAGCTCTTAGTGTACTTGCATATGTATTTGGTGACACTGAACAGCCCACTCCAATAGTCTTGGTCTTGGTCACACTTACCATTTGGATAATAGGTACATCGCACAGTAGGTTTCATCACCCTTTGGTAAGGGCCTTACAGAAGCTGATAAAGAGCTGGATTGTGGCAGCCAGAACTACCTTTTAGTCTGGGGAGAAGGGGCCATAGCTAATAAATCTGTGCCAGCCTTTCGCAGGAGTGTGTGTGTGTGTGTGTGTGTGTGTGTGTGTGTGTGTGTGTGTGTGTGTGTGTGTGTGTGTGTGTGTGTGTGTGTGTGTGTGTGTGTGCGTGTGTGTGTGTGTGATTTATAAATCAAATCTCGTGTGTGTCAGCTACTTGGGCAGCCACACAAAGCACTGTTCAGACAGAAAGGGTGATGGAGGTTTTGGCTTGATCACTCTGTTGAGATGTTAACTGCATAGCTGTACCAGTGGGGAGTCTTACTGGGGATCTGGAGAGAGAGGGAGAAACCAGACCCAAGCTGACTATGATCTTTGTGTGCTCTGAAGGGTAATTGTACTTTACTGTGTGTGTGTACTTGTCATCCTCCCATTGTGTATGCCCCTCACTGGTGCTAGTGGCAAGGATTGAGGCTCCTTGATTACTGGGTCACGCAGGGGCATCGCACTGACAGTATATACTGGTGGATACAGCTGAAATATCACATCATACAACATGTAAAACACAGGTCCAAACAAACTGATAAAAAATAAAGAAGCCAAAAACAAATCCAACAGTTTATTTTAAGCGCTTTTGTTTTGTCTATGAGAAACTTAATCAGAAAATGACAACCAGTGCATATTACCCAGCTTAAATACTTTCCCTAATTAACAATTTAAAGTGCTACATGCATTTTAAATAAGTTTTTGTAAAAAACACAGAAACTGTGAATTTTCCACCTCCATACAATAATACAATAATAAATAACACATTAATATCCATCCTATTATTTCTAAATACAAAACAATATATATGTATGTATATGAACAATGTAATAAATAAATTAGTATAAAATTAAGTACATTTGTCTTTCTAAAAAACATATATAACTATATATATGTATAAATATGTTCAACAAACACAAAAAGCAATACCAAAAAATGTCCCAGACCCAACTATATAACAGTAAAACAATACACAGAGAGAACCAAAAAGATCAGTGGAAAATACATTTTTATAAAAAGAGCTTAGACCTCAACCTAAGCACCGAACTAATAGGGTACTATTAAGTCCAGGGTTAACAGTGTTATTTAGTTCTTAACTGCCACTTTAGTTCTTTTAATTCTAGAAAATCATTTACTGGACCACCTCTCTCACCTGTACAAACTTGTTTTAATATGGTAAACTTAAATGCGTGTCCTTGATTTTCCATAACATGTACTGCTAGAGCACTTTTTATTTCATTATGTAAGATGTCATGATTATGTTGGTACACCCTTGTCCTAATAGCATTGATGGTTTTGCCAATATAGAATCTTGGGCATTTGGTGCAAAAAGCCAGGTACACCACTGCCTTTGTACTACAATTACATTTCCCATACAGATTAATTTTACCATAATTGGGAATAAAGACTGTATTTCCTTCCAGCATAAATTTGCATTGTCCACAATAGCCACATTTAGGCATATTCCCTCTTACATGGCTGTTATTCGGACACCTTTCAATAATAGATTTAAAGTTGGTATCCCCGCTATTTTTGGCCTATTACCTACAATATTTAGATGTTATTTGTTTATTTCAAATACATGCCAGTTTCGATAAATGATTTCTTTACATTCTTGAAAACCCTGGTTATAGGTAAGGACTAAAGCATTTTTTAAGTCCAACCCAGCCAGCTTCTCCTGTCCCATGACCTGGTAATCTGATTTACCTAATAGGGGAACAAAGGTACCTGCTGATCTTTTATTAATAACTTCCTCAAAAATATTATTTAAAAATTCTAGCAGATAACCACTTTTCACTAACATATTTTTTAAGAAGTCCATCTGTTCCACAAATTCTACCACATCACTGATCATTCTCGCCAACCTAACAGACTGTCCCTTCACCAGGGATTTTTTCTGGTGTATAGGGTGCCAGCTATCAAAATGCAACAGGCTGTTAGAATAGGTTGGTTTCCTATATATAGTTGTCTGAAAACACTTGTTGATCCTGTCCTTAATAATCAGAATATCCAAGTAACTAATTTGGTCAGAACTTATGGTAGATGTAAACTCTAAAAACCCAGTGGTTGTCTTTAAATAATCAAAAAATTCCATCAACTCAGTCTCATCTCCCTTTCAGAACACTATGATGTCATCCAGGTACCTCCCATAGAAAGTCCATTTTGAAGTGTAAGGACTATTCAAAATAAATTCATTTTCCCAATATGCTAAAACAAAATTGGCAAACATAGGGGTGCATGCAGTGCCACCCCTTTCTCTTGCTTAAATAATTGTTTTTCAAAGGTAATGACATTACTCTCCAACACCAATTTCATCAGAGTTCTAATTGTTAAAATATTGTCATGATCAAGTTCGGAATACTGACAAAGATACCTATAAAACCAATCCAGCCCCACATCATGTGGAATAACTGAAAAAACATCTTTGATGTCTATAGTCACAAATATTAGATCATCAATATACATGTCTTTAGATATTTTCATCAAAAGGTCCCGGGAATCTTTCAGTATCCACTTTTTCCCTTTCAACAAATTTCATGTGAGAATCAATGTAACTGGCAATAGTGTATGTCTTAGAGGCCCGTGCATCCACAATTGGTCTTAAGGGAGGGTCACCTAAATCCTTGTGGATTTTGGGTATACCAAAAATAGTGGGTGATCTACTGTTTTTTGTCACTAGAAATTTATATTCATCTAATGTAATCTTTTTGTTCTAAACTAACTCTTGTAATGAAATATCTATGTTTTTATATATAATATTTTTCTCATTTAAACTTATTTCACTGTAAGTATCTGTATATAACAGTGAATACATCTTTCTGATGTAATCAACACTATTCATGATTACCAGGACCCCTCCCTTATCTGGTTTCATGATTCTCAAGTAATTTATGTTACATACTTCCCTAAGTACAGTAATTTCTTCAACACTAACCCCGGGATTCATGAACCTTGCGCCAGGCGCACGCATAGCGTAGGCGTCACAACACCAAAAATGTCCGCCGAGTGATTCAGGTATGATCCAATTCCATGTGCACTACCGGCGTGCGCTGGATCTGCGCCGCCCCCGGTGTAGGTATGCTAAACACCCCATGTGTGGTGTTGCACCATGCAAATGAAGGCATATAGCGATCCACGAAGTGGCGCAGGCATAGCATAAGGCCACGGCAATGTAAACCAAAAAAAACGGTTTACATTTTCCCAAACATAACATAGGAGTAACGGAAGACTGTCAGCCTCAGGTATCACACTGTTACCATATGCCAATGGCGAAATACACAGAGAATGTCAAAAGAAAACATGCACAACATGTAAATAATAACATAAATGGTATGTCCACAGAAACTCACAGCAGAACCCCAGGACATGTTTGCGGAAGGTGCAAAACAATGAAATAATATGACAATGTTATAAAACAGCAGAGTAATACACAGCAGCTTCACAGCCATAATACACCATGGTATGCATGGAAAGCCACAACCACGGTGCAAGGGTTGCCAAGGACTCGCGGCAGTGTTTGGCGTGGTAACTATGAATTAGTAGTCAATGCCATGCAAATGAGGCAGATAATACTGAATCGCAACCCCCCCGCCGGCGTAAGGATGTACCAAACGGCGCAGCGGTAATACACCGAGGAGTGGCTCAGAGGGAATACATGTCACCTGCAGAGGGGTGTGCCACTGTAGGAGGAAGCACATTGGAGCTCAGCAAACCTGGGCTGTACATTGCACATCACAGCTGCAGGACCATCGTGTGGGGAAATAGTTGAGCTGAGAGCACACAAGGCGTGCAGAGGTGCATGTGCACGAGGATGACTACGTTCCCTTAACCCAGTCATGTGACGCTCGCCCCGCAAACAACATCGGAAACAGGAAGATGATGTTGAGAATATGAGGAAATGCGGAAGAAGTGTAATTGGAGTAATAATGAGCAATCAACACTAACCAACTCACGAAGGCCAATCGGCGGCAGCTGACAACTCTGCATGCAGAAACCTGCAAAACGGGATAGGGGAGGCATATGAATGCAAAGAAAGTAGGGGAGGTAGCAGATTGCAAAGAGTGAAGACCTGACACAGCAGAGCCAAGCAGACAGGCAGCACAATGGCGGCACACAAAACGCACGATATGCCATGTCCCAGAAACTACACATGACAGGGCTCTGCAGGATGCATGCCAGGAAATAGTAGGTGCAACATGCAGAAATAGTAAGGGAAGGTCGAAAGGTAATCCATTGCAGGCAAGAGTAATGCAACACCAAAGGCAACAGCGTTGCAGTGCCAACGGTAAAACACGGAAGATAATCCCCAGATACCGCCGTACAGACACACCCTATGACATCACTGGGTGCACAGCACAATAGTATAAAGTGTGAATGCACACAACACACAGCCGTGTATTCCCAAATGCTGCACCATAGGTGTAAACACACAGGGAACTTTTAAAATGTACATGTTGGGTGCTGCCGTGGCTGTGATCCACCAGCATGTGTTAGAGACAGACGGTGTTGTGGAGGAGGGTGCCGACAACTACCGTAGGGCTCAGAGGAGAGGGAGAGTGTTCAGACCAAGGGTAACCTACCAGAGGCTACAAGACCTGGAGATAGTAGAGCGTTACAGGGTGGATAGGGACACGTTACAGCAAATAGTGGAGCTGTGCCGGCCACGCCTGAGAACAAGAAACAACAGAGGGGAACCCATCCCAGTGGACACAAAGGTATGTGTAAGCTTGCGAATACTGGCCACAGATACCTTTCAAAGGTCAACTGGGGATATAATGGGCATCTCACAGGCATCAGCATCCAGGGTACTACACCAGTTTCTGGATGCCATGTTATCACATGTCAATGAGCATATATACTTCCCCAGATCTCAGGAGGATTTGGCTAGCAATATGCGCCACTTCCACCGTGTGGCACAATACCCGGAAGTACTGGGTGCGATAGATTGTACGCACATACAAATCAAGTCACCACCTGGGGAGCAGGGTAGACGCTACATAAACCGCAAGGGATTCCCCTCCATCAATTGCCAGGTCGTGTGCAATGCTCAGAGCATTATCACGGATGTGTGTGCTGGCAGCCCCGGAAGCTACCACGACTCCCATATCTGGCATGCCTCACAGCTGTACCAGGTATTCACCAGGGGGGACATCCCACAAGGCCACCTTGTGGGGGATGCTGGCTATGCACTGGAGCCGTGGATGATGACTCCCATCAGAAATGCACACACACACATGCGAGAACGCCATAATGAGGCACACGCACAAACCAGAATAATCATAGTGCATGTGTTTGGGATGCTGAAATCACGGTTCCGGTGCTTGGATACATCCGGTGGAGCCCTGCAGTACTCTCCAGGCACATGTGCCCACATATTCATAGTATGTGCCATGCTACATAATATGATCCTGCGGAAGCAGCTGCTGCAGGGACATAACGGTGAAGGGCCACAAAGCCCACCACAACTGCCAAGGCCAGTCCAGGCACAGAGGGTTCAGGACCATGAACACACTGTGCCAGCCCCAGTAGGCAGACAGAGGCGTACCCAATATGCCTATGCCCTGGCAAAGAGGGAACGTATAGCACATACTCTTACAGTGTAGGCCCCATGGACTGACACCTCCCTACCTGCACACACAGTGAAATGGACGGCACACAAACCCGACCACCCGTAAAGTGTACCATATGGGTGGCCCCATGTGTGACTCCAACATAGGCAGCCCACAAACACTGTACACACAACAGCCAGTGGAGCATGGAACGCCAACACCTGAACAGTACACGGGTCCTACAGCAGATGGCGTTGCTGTATGCTGCCACGTTCGCCGCAAGGTGTATACATATAAACATATATATATGTGTATATACATATATGTAGATAGATATAATTACATATATAGAAGTATATGTACACATATACATATAAGTACTACAGTTAAGACAGGGAATCAGAGGGATGTAAGGTGTCTGAGATGTAACATGTGATATCTGTACATAGTATACATAGTGAAACGACAACCTGAGCATCCGGGAGGTTTAACAGAAGAGGATACCGCCAACCATGGAATGGGCAACATACCGAAATGCATAACCGTGAGGTGGAAAGATCGCCAGACCACAGTACTGTAACAGTACATGCGCGGGTAATAGTATGATGATATGAGGGGAGAGGTAGACACCGCCTCCGGTGTCGCGGCCCACGCAGGTACTGTGTGCAACCGTCCCCGTGAGTGCTGTAGTATGTGTATGTGTGCGGTGAGGGTGCCATGTGTGTTGCTGTGTGAGTGTAATGTGTGTGTCTCCGTAATATGTGTATGTTGGTGCCATGTTAGAGGCAGAGTGGAATAATATGTGTAGGTATACGGTACACTAGCCACAGGCATATGTACACCAGTAGTCCCAAAGTAGTAGTGAGAGCCCCACCCTGGCTAGGCGTGTTGTGACGTAGAACGATACAAAGTGACAATGTCCCAGATTGTAGCACAGGAATATACCCCACAGGAAATGGAAAGGACGTATGTACTACTCATGGCCGTATGTATGACACCGATATGCTAATTGCAAAATGATACGTCGGCAAAGTCACACAGCAATAGGTATGTACTGCGGAAATACGTATGTGCTACCCCAGTACTGACCGTGGCCACGTATCGGCCCGTAAACACCGCTGTGTGTTCTACAAGTGTCAAACAAGCAATCCCTATCTGAATAGGTGGCAACCACTGGAAAACAGGCCATCCCAACAACAGGACCACAATGACTGTAAATATCTGGGACAGAATGACAAGGGATAGTCGTCACGTACAAACAACCGCTGATATACCACAGATGTGACGGAGGAATACATGCATCAAGCACACACGCAGGTGATACCAACACCACATGACAACAACACAACCTACAATCCCATACCAACAGACAATTAACTGTCAACTCTCCAGGCAGGGATGGAGCACACAGACAACCATACTGTGTATGTAGAGATGCAAGGCCCACAACCCGTATCCGTCACCTACAACCTCCGATATCCCCCACCGTACATATTAAAGGGATACAAACCGTAATAGCAGCACAAACATACAGGCAGTCAATGACATCTGCATAACCGCAACAGCTCGCGTGGGAAACACAATCAAAGGTGGATGCATACTTGCATGCGTTGTTTAAAGGAATACAACAGCCATGTTACACATCCGAATGCAATACGCCATCAACAGATGTCGTCAGGACAGGGACACCCACATGTCGAACCAAATACTATACCCAACACACACAATCCACGGCTAACATCACTGCGAAATGTACCTGTCGCCACACATAGCGGCTGCAGTTACACATAACATAACACAATACAGACCATCTCCACGAAGGTAGGGCAAATAGCCAACGCCCAGGTGAGGAATCCAACCATACCCCAGTTATGACGCGTAATTTCCAAATGGAGTAGATGCACAGGTGATATGCACACAATTACTCACTGAGGAACAGCAATTGTTGGGATGAACCCACATGTTGCAGGTATCGACGGATATAAGGATGACTCCCAGGATATTCAAACCGTATGCTCATACCGAACCAGCAGTGTACAACCGAAAGAGAAATAAAAAGGAAAACCGATACATGGAACGAAACATGGAACGAAACACCAACAAGGTATGTAGAACACACGATATGTACGGGTGTGTAACGCATGATGTGTATGACGAAGCTGTACTGTATGGGAATGGTGTTTGTAAGTAATGACACTTGTCCATAATGCAGAGAGTGGTGAAAGGTGGTTATGTAGTGCTATCCTGCTGAGCATACCAACGACTGTGGACACCGTGTGCACAGCAGTGGGACATCATGTACACAGCCGAGACACCACAAGGGCTGCCACAGGAGGGCATTAGAGAGAACAATGCCAGACCACACGACGATGCTGGCAGTGGATGTTCAACAAGGAAGTGCCATAGCAGGGGATAAGACATGTATGTATACTGTCACAGCACACATGTGTATGGGCATATACCGTCGATGTCATACATAATGTGCGGCCGATGTGCACGTATGCCCTGCAGTAGGGGATACTATGTCAACTA
This sequence comes from Protopterus annectens, assembly GCF_019279795.1. NCBI lineage: Eukaryota > Metazoa > Chordata > Ceratodontiformes > Protopteridae > Protopterus > Protopterus annectens. The sequence goes on from NC_056729.1 coordinate 1,084,585,259, forward strand.
TGTGTAATGTAAAGCTGTCAGGGTGGATATGACAGACATTATACACAGTATCACAGGCATATCATGCATAACAGAGGTATTGCCTATTGGTATGTACAATAACAGGATACATATGGCCTGTAGGTATGGGACAGAGTAGTAGCATCATAGCCATCCGAAATGGAAGGGACACCAAATAACCATGCCCAAAGGATCTGTAGCAGGTGCACCGTGGGCAACAATGAAGTCTGGCAGGTCCATGTGTAAACACATGTGCAGTGTACACAGTAGTGTCACCTCCCCATGGTAGTGTCCTGTGAACAGCAGAGGTGGGTGTCAACTGCATGTCTACACAGTACCACTGCTGTGGTGGTACCATGACTACGTGTCACCCAAACAGCAAGGGAGGTATCACATGAACAGTGCCACTGTGTGTCCCTGTGGGATGTGCACAGGACCTATGTTCCACAGCATGGTGTGTGTTGTGTCTGCGGAAGTAACACAGAAGCCCAGCCCATGCAATGTGGCATGTGTGCTCATATCCATGAGCAGTCCGTTCACACTGCCCACCGCAAATGTCATGTATGAGGAGTATATGCATCAGTAATGCGGAGGACATGGTCCATGTCAGAGCAGAAGACACCCCTGCGTATGTGGTATGCAGATGTGTACAGATGTGTTTTCCATATGTCAACCGCATATGTAAACCGTCCGAGCCTGGTACACATCGTGGCATGACAATGCTGTGCCATGTAAAGTTGTAGCTGTTGTGGAAGGTACACCATAAATGTGGTATTGTACCCTTGACCGTGTGTAGATGTGTGTATGCCACAGGTACAATGGCTACCTATGTACCAGCATCACACACAGTACAGATAGGTGTGGCCCTGCAGAAGTGTATCCATGCCACAGTGGAATACGGTAACTACAGGACCGTGTGGGGCATATGTGTGTACAGCAACCATGTACAATGTGATATGTATGTACGGGGCCAGTATCCATGTGATAGTCAGTGGGTGAATGTTGCTATGCAAAGGTGATGTGCATGCACCATGTGTCATGCATCCCAATGCCATGACACCCACATGATGTATCCGCCACACTGACACCCATATGGTCGGTATCGGTATGAGCTGGTGGAGCAATAATGGTGCCAGGTATGTAGGGGTGGGATATCTAGGCATGGACAGTACTCTGTGACAGCATGTTGTGTATGTAAGCGAATAGTGAACATGAGGGGCCCCATGACTGAGGACTGTGTAATGCCATATGTACCTGACATGTAGTAGGTACTATGATATGCTTGCACCACTGTGTGTCCTGTCCACGAGTCATATAGCATAACATCCTGAGACACAGGGTATGATGTGCAGGTGGATGTGTACGTTGCCAATACCAGAATGTGGAATGGTGCTGAAGGGCAATGTGAGGACAACGTCTGATGTTTTGGCCTCTGTACCACCCCAACCGCCCATGCAATGGTACGACAGGTGGCCAGCATGTGTATGTGGCGTGCTGTGGCACACACAAGCCCAACAAGGGTGCCAGGAAAGGCATGGAGGCCATCAATGTGTGCGGGAAGCACGTTCGTGAGGATGTGCCCCAGTGCCATTCAGAACGGTCCAGTCATGGGTGTTTGACTGCAGTCCCACATGTGCAATGCAGTGCCACCCATGGGTAGTGCGAGAGATGCGGCTGCGCGGCGGTCGGGGTACACAATGTCCGACAACAGGCTAGCAGCGAATATAGCGGGCTGGTGCGGAGACACATACCAAACAGGTTGGTGGGACATAACAGCCAGGGACATCGGAAGGTGACATCGGGCCAGTGTCCCAGGACATAACGTGTGCATGTCAGTACCATGTATGTGTCCACAGGGACACTATGATGTCCATGTATGGATTGCGACCCTGTAGTGAGTGAGAGTGTGTATTGTTGGTAAGTACACCATCGCCTGGCACGTTGCCGACATTATCTCGGTCTGCAATGCCTGGGTGACTATTGTATGTGACATCGAAAGTGGATGTAGCCAAACAATACAGACATACCACCACACTGCCTGAGGCCCCACACTGCAATGTGCGGCAGTCATGTTTAGGTAGCTAGCCTTGGAGCATGTGATGGACCTCGAGGACCCACCATGGCTGACAAGTGATGCACCCCACACATGTGAATATACACCACCGTGCAACAGCCTGCACATGTGCTCGTACATCATATGTGCATGGAACATGACCACCACCGTGGCATCTGTGAACAGGTCAGTACCACCATGTCTCTGTGTGAAATAGCATGGTCTCTACCATTGTGTACATGCTACAGAAGCGCACTGTGGTATGTGTCAGCATATGTATGCACACTGTCCATCTGCCGGGGTGTCATGCCATTAACAACTGCTGTCAGCAGACGTCAGTAGTACTGGCTGTAGTACACATGTTCCGTGTATTCTGCGATGGGTGTGTTTCCAGGGTGTGGCTAGCAGGGCCGTGAAGCATATGTGTTCATCCACCAAAGGGGGGATAACCCCAGGTGCAACACACCAGACACATGGAGGTATTGTGCATGCTGAGGGTAGTGTAGGTATGGTATGTGTTGTGTAATGTGTCAGCCAGCTGTGCGGAGTGCATGCCTCAAGCATGTGTAGGTACATGGGTGTCTATTCTAGGGAAGTGTGGGTTGCTGTCAGCACATGGCAGTATCAGCTGTCAGAGGCCCAATGTACAGTATAACAACACAGACAGCATGTAACCTGCGGTGTACAATGTCAACTCTGTTGCGTGTTACAATGTGTCTAGTGGTCACAAACACGGGTATCCGCACATTGAGCACCTATGATGCATTGTGTTAGGCAACTATCCAGGATGTGTGCAAAACACTGTGTGATGTGTGATCCCCTCACCTGTGGGTGTTGCAGTCCAGGTATGTGCCTGGGAGGTACGATCCGTGTACAATCCATACTCGCAGGCGTGCTGCGCAGAGCATGGAGGCAGGTCCCAGTCACTGCAGAGAAATGTGAGTGGTGCAATAGTGTGTGTGCCTTGCTTGTGTGCAGCACAGTGGAAGATGCAAGCATTGTCCCACATGACCCCATGCCGTGCCTGCCTGTTACAGCCCTGCCGGAGACAGTTATGTGTCACCGCCACAGAGGCAGTATAGCATGTGAAGATGTACATGTGTGCTCCACACCCCAGGCAGATGGCTGCAGGTCATGTGTGCCACAGCAGTGTGGTCAACCAGGACTGTCATAGCGGTCAGATACCACATACCTGTACAATTACAGTATGAGCATAGGCAACAGTTGCAGTGACACAGTAGGTCAATGTACAGTGTCCCTGTGTTCAGACCACTGCCTACTGTACACTTGGCTAGACACACACCCAGAGGGTGATGACACCGGTGAGCCATCGCATGTCCCAGTACACGTAGCCTGTGCAATGCCATCACAGGGCGGTCACAATAACACGTTGTATGAGAGATATATTGTACCAGGTGATGTGTCATGTGTGCATATGTTGAGTTGCACAGCTGTTCACACATTCGCAACATATCAGTGCATGATGCCTAGTGTAACATGATGTGTGGAACTGCACTGTGATCCACAACAGGGTCATCTGAGACAGGTGTGTTGTGAATGGTGTAATCCATGGTTCCGTGGGATATACACTGGTGCTGTTGGCTGCCATGCTGGGGGCCACCAGTGGTGCCTACAGTGGTCATACAGACATACTGCACACATTGTTCTGGCAGGAATGTCCATTGTTGTAGATGATGTGTTACTACGTGAAGGTAGGTGTGTGTTGTGAATGTTACCCATCCAGATGTGACCATCAGGTGCAGTCATGGTTGTTGACAGCATCACACCCATCCACAGCTGTCAGCACCCTATCCCCAGAATGGGTATCAGCCGCCCTTGTACTGTGTGACTAATGTGCAGATGGCGGAACACCTACTACTGGCTGGCTAACAGTGTCATCTAGGAAGGCTATGTGATGGCTGGAATACGCCGTTCTAATGTATAATGATGGTATCCCAATGAATTACATGGAATCACATATAGTACGCCATGGCTGGCATGTAAACCATGTACAGCAATGACTGTGTGACAGACCCAAACAATGCGGAGCCATGTTGAACATGCACCCGTGAGAACACCAAATGAGGTATGTTGCACGTATTGATGTACAACTGTCAGCTATGGGCACAGCATGGATGCAGACGCACATCCCCCACAGGCAGTACTGCTCCATGTTGGTAGGGGGGCATTGCACGAGTACATGTGACAGTTGCTGTACTGCCACATGTACTGCATATCCGTCATATAGTGGTAGCAGTGGTACGTGACTGTCGGACATGCCTGTACATACGACCATGTCCCACAGGATATGTGTTACGTGTGTACAACACCTGTCATACCACCATCAAGCTTTGAAGTGTATGGCTGCCAGTGTACCTGTGTGACATGTTGTGCAATGGGTGCAAAGGTACGCAGTAGCGCATTGCATGCCCACATGTCCCACACAGGTGCATAGCCTGAACATACAATACAAATAGGGTGTTGGATAATAGCAACCCACAAGAGGTGATGGGTACGGGTGGCAACCCACTACCACCTGTCCGGGTAAGGTGTGCATGTCCATGACACATTAGCACCTGAGATGTTAGCAGTACAGCTGTACAGGGCGACATGCATATTTGATCACTAATACCCTTGCGTGTTCCACCACTGGCCTGTTGACAGACAGACACCAACACAATGTGCAGCATTGACATGTGCACAGCACATCACCGCTGGCTACAGTAGAACAGGGTTACTGTGTAGACATGTGCACAGAACATCTGTGCCAGCCACAGTCAAACACGGTATGTGTTGAACCCCACCGTCATTGTAGCCCATGCCACAGACAGATGTTCATGCATCTGTGTATGTATGGCTGGGAATGTTCCTGGCATAGCAGTATAGCTGTGTCAGTGTTGCGAACAACATACTGAATGGGCTGGGTGTGTGAGGTGTGCGTCATACGTGTATGGTCCGATGGATGATACCATCAGTGCCTCCGCTATGTGAACATCCCTGTCCCCATAAATGGATGCCTATGCTGTGCCCAACACCACGGTCCCTGTGGGAGGGATGGTGCTGTGTGGTGCACCTGCCAACATGGCGGTGGCAGAAGGCACTGGATGTAGACATATGTGGTACCCATGTCAGGCCAGGGTACCATCCATGTGCACGGGATATCATTGTGCGGGCACATACAGCAGTGTGTTGAACAATATCACAGCACACAGCACCTGTCAGGGGTAATGTGTATGCATGGATGTGCGATACCAGCATGCACCATACACACCCCCACCAAGCAGCATGCTGCCTACCTTGCAGAAGGCCATTGTCCACACCATGATGATAGACATGCGTAATGTCCATATGCACATAGTAATGACATATGGAATGGACAGCCACCCTCCCAATACCAGTATCCCCCAGGTGGGACACATCCCTGTGCCATGTATGTGACATACCCTGCCATACCATCCAGCCCTGTCCAGCAAGGCTGCACATGCCATCACAGTCATACATGGTGCGATGGCCAAATGGCACTTGCACTATCAACTGTCCAGAGCAGTAATGTGGCAGTGATGCACCTTGTGGTGTCACAGGTGCTGTGTGTTGGCGTGTACAACGTGCACGCGCACATGCTATGCATGACCATCCCTGCTAATGTCATATGATTACACATTGTCCCGTGTGTATCACATGTGCAATACAGGTGAGCTGTGGCAGGTTGTCCAACACCTGTACAGTGCTGTGTAGATGTACATGGCACAACATATGCATGCATGTACAGGTGTCCACGTGTATGTGTGCAGTGCCACCACTGACGTCCATAATGGCTGCATCTGTGATGCCTAGCAAAATATACACAGCATCCAGGTGAACAGTAGAACTGTGCGCACATTGGGACACGTGCCGACTGGTATGATCACAGGTGCAGGCAGGTACACATGTCCACAGCAGGTTACCATCTACATGGGGTGTGTACAGTGTGATGAGTTGACACACAGATATGATATGATACCCGCTGCCTAACGGTGTGACAGCAACACGTCAGCTGTGTCAGTGTCATGATACATCGCAGAGATTACTGTGCAGATGTCGTACATGTCATAGCAATGTATGTCCAGTGGTATGCCAGTACATCAGTGTAAATGTGACCGTGGGTGGCAACAACCGCACCTACCAGTAGATACGCCGACACTGCATGGACCTAATACGGCACACAAAACAGCGTGCCGCTGCAATCGCCAGAGAACAAGGTGGAACAGGTGGTGGGCCACCAACCCAGCCCGCACTCACACACATGGAGGAGGTCCTGGCCTGTCTGGGGACACCCAGGGAACAGCATGCAGAAACACTAGCTGCCATCGTGGAGGTGGATGTCTCCCAAACAATGAGCCTGGAGCTGCCTGGTAAGTCAGTCTTGCATATGTGTATGATATCTGCCGTAGGTGTGGGTGCCACAGTACACCACGTAATATACCAACACATGCCAGGAATATGGGCACACAAGCCGCATACTACAGTATGCTACATTGTGTTTGCAGACGTGTGCATACCACATGCTATCACACAGGTACATGATGTGACATGCACAGTGCTTACTGTGGCTACAGTCATGGATAATGTTTATACTGTTGTGTCACCCCTATACAGGTACCTCTGGTGTGTCGCACAGCCATAGGTCCATTGCAGGTGAGACTGTTGTTAGTAACAGGCATGTTACAGTGTATAGTTATTCGCCATGTGGCCAGGTATAACATGCACACCTGGGTTCTGCTCCAGTCACGGTATACAGGTCGCACCACCAGACACACACATGCCACCCATGTGCAGTAGATACAACCGTTAGTATACACCGGCATGAAACCACAGTACCTGTCAGTGTGATATGTGCAGTCAGCTATGCATACAATGGTGGAGGTGTTCTACAATGGATGCATATGTAGTATGCATTGGAACACCATTTGTGGTATGCACACAGTACCACATAGTGAGCTGTGATCTGGGCAGCACACAGGTGTTACCAATGTGACATATGCCCCTGCATTGTGTGCACACGTTGTGACACGGCACACGACATGTCCCACGCCCGTGGTGTTCTATCTGCAATATTGTCACACCATGACATGACCTACGCCCAGCATAGCAAACATCCACACTGTTGTCTGCATAGCCCTCTGGATTGTGACACCTCCGACTTGTATGGGTGTATGTCACATGGGCCACCACAGGGATGGGTACACGATGCCCATCACACACAATTGTCCATGACCCAGTCAAACATGGCCATGGGTGATAGCCACAGGCATGTTGCCACACAGTACATCTGGAGTGGATAGACACCGTTGCACATTGTCCAC